>NC_063161.1:51320837-51454209 GCF_023159225.1 Perognathus longimembris pacificus
ATGATGTATTGGTCTGTGACACATTTAATAGGTAACTAAGTCACAGAGTCTCCATTCTCAAGAATGGATTTATAGCTGGTGCCAGGGGCTCATATATGTAATCCTAGCTACTCAGGAGGCTGAGAGGTGAGAATCTTGATATACAGCCTGTAGATAAGTCATAATTTTGCCAAACTCTTTTTCTTTCTTTTTTATTTTTTTTGCCACTCCCAGAGCTTGAACTCAGGGCCTGAGCACTGTCCTTGGCTTCTTTTTGCTCAAAGCTAGCACTCTACCACTTGAGCCACAGCGCCCCTTCTGGATTTTTCTATATATGTGGTGTTGAGAAATCGAATCCAGGACTTCATGTACATGAGGTGAGCACTCTACCACTAGGGCATATTCCCATCCAAAATCTGACAGACTATTATTCTGATCAGTCAGCAAAATGCCTGGAGGTTTGGCTCTAGTGGTAGAGCTCCAGCCTTGAGCAAAAAAAAGCCCACGCCCAGAGTTCCTGCCCCAGGACTGGCAGAAAAAAAAAAGAAACAGCAGAAAGTAAACTCCATATCAACTGTTTTTTTTTTTTAATTTAAATTTTTTTTGACCTGTCGTGAGGCTTGAACTCAGAGTCTAGGCTCTGTCCCTGAGCTTCTTTTTGATCAAGGTTAGCACTCTACCATTTGTGCCACAGCACCACTTCTGGCTTTTCTGTGTATGTGGTACTGAGGAATCCAACCCAGGGCTTTCATGCATGCTAGACAAGCACTTGACCTCTAAGCCACATTCCCAGCCCCCAGCTCAACTTTAATGGTAAGTTGAGGAAGGATGCCATGGTGACCTGAGGAGAATCAGGAGATTCTAGGCACAATGGGGGGCCATGGTGGAGAGACTTAAGTAGGGTTATGGGTGGGGGCAGGGTCCCAGGTAGCTGGAGGGTTCCAAGAGTTTATAATGCAGTTCTGGTTCTTGGAACCTCTAGTTTGAGCACATCTCAGGTTCCTATCACCTGAGAGGTGATATTTAGATTAAGATTCTTGGCTGGAGGGTAGTCAGTGGGCCAAGCTGTGGGAACAATATTGAGTTATATAGACCAAAGCAGATTTCTATCACCCATGTTACCAGATCTTCTGATTTTTCAAGAGAAGAGGGAAATCTAGTTTTTTTTGTTTTTGTTTTTTATTAAAAACTACATGTATTTTACTAAATTGAAAATGTCAACTCCAATCCGAACAAAAGTAGGGTGGGCCAACTCAAATTTCCATTTGTGACCTGAAGCTGGCCCTGGGCAGTCCGTTTGTGAGTTTGGGTGACTGGCAAGTCTGTCTCCAGGTTTCTGTCCCTGCTGGGCATTAGTGCTAGGTACAAAATGGCCTTCCAGAGGTGTCTCACCTTGCACACATCCAAAATTGTCACTTGTCCCTTCCTCTAAGTCTTTCTGGTTCCTGTTCTTAGTGATGAGCCAGGAAGTAACTCATAGTCAGGGCCAGACATCTGGGGATCTCATGGACCCTTTGCCTTCCTTCCTTCTCGCTCATTGTTAGTCTCCAGCATGTCCTCCTGGCTGTAATTATGGGCAGTGCCCAGAAGCCACATCCCTTCTCCATTCTACACCACTGACTTCAGCCACTTGAGGCTATCTTCTTTTGGCAGGGGAATGAGTACTTGGGTTAGAACTCAGGGCTCTCATTTCCAAGGCAAACAATTCACCACTTCACTGCTGAACTACATCTCAAGCCCTGTTTTTCTTTCTTCTTTCTTCCTTTCTTTTCTCTCCCTACCCTTTCCCTTTCCCTCTTCTCCCTTTTGTCATCTCCTTCCCTCCTTTTTTCTCCTTTGTACTAGTCCTGAGGCTTGATTCAGGGCCTGGGTGCTGATCCTGAACTTTTTCACTCCAGGCTTGTGTTTTACTACCAGAACTGCTACAAGTTCCCTTTGAGTCTTTTGGTGGTTAATTGGAGATAGGGGTCTCCTGGACTTTTGTGCCTGAGCTGGCTTTGAACAAAGCTGATGGCTTTGATCTTCAGATCTCAGATTCCTGATGTAGCTAGAATTACAAGCATGAGCCACCAGCATCCAGCTCTCAAATTAGTTCTCTTTGCTGTTGTTGTTGTTGGTGGTGGTAGTGGTACCAAGGCTTGAACTCAGGGCCTGGGCTCTATCCCTGAGCTCTTTTTTACTCAAGGCTAGCACTCTACCATTTTCAGCCACAGCTCCACTTCTGTTTTTTGAGTGATTAACTGGAGATGATTCACTCAGCCTTTCCTGCTCTGGCTGGCTTTGAACCACAACACTCAAATTTCAGCCTTCTGACTAGCAAGGGTTATAAGTG
Organism: Perognathus longimembris pacificus; assembly: GCF_023159225.1. Lineage (NCBI taxonomy): Eukaryota > Metazoa > Chordata > Mammalia > Rodentia > Heteromyidae > Perognathus > Perognathus longimembris. The sequence continues at coordinate 51,323,149 of NC_063161.1, forward strand.
TAAGCCCCCACTGGTACCTGGCTCAAATAAGGTGTTTAATTCCCATTTCCTTGCTAATACTTAGAAAGAAGGAAAGAAGGAAGAAAAACAAAGAAAGGAGGAAGGAAAGGGACAGAAAGAAGAAAAGATAAAAGGTAACCCAGGCCAGAGCACTTCTTTTGCCCTGATTTGATTCCTGCCAGACCACGGACCAGGAAGAAATAAAGAACTGTGAATAGAGTAATGGGGAGTGGTGGAACAAGGGGGAAGCCTGGTAAATGTGAAACTACTATCTTATGCATCTCATTAGTCTTGTGGCCTGTGGGAGATGGTCAGCTAGGTAGGCTACAGAAGCCTGAGGAGCTGATGGGTCTGTAGCACCCTCTAGTGGGAATCCTGAGAGGGAGCCAAATTCCTGGATCCCTTTCTGTTACACCTACAGGACTGCAAGACATGCCTTCCAGGTTCTGCTTCCCTGGCTCTTGTACTCCTGAAGGTAGGTAGCAAGATGTTGCCTCTACTCCTGCTCCACCAAAGTCTGGAATGCTCCTTAGGGTTGCAGGACTGAGACATGCTATTCAGGAAAATAAAGGAAGGATGCTGAACAACAAAGCTTCTGAAAAGGAGGGCTGGAGGGACACTAAAGGGCAAAGCCAGGGTAGGGAAAAGCAGGAAACTGTGTGTGGGAGTCTCTTCTTTAGAAGGGAATCTCTTCTTTAGAAAAGCTCTATTATTTATTTATTTTTTGTCAGTCATGGAGCTTGAACTCTGGGCCGGGGGGAGGGGGGGGTCTGTCCTGGAGCTCTTCAGCTCAAGTTAGCACTCTATCACTTGAGCCACAGCCCCGATTCTGGTTTTCTAGTGGTTCATTGGAGATGAGTCTCTCACAGGCTTTCCTACTTGGGCTGGCTGTGAATTGTGAACCTTTGATCTCAGCCTCCTGGGTAGTTAGGATTTCAGGGGTGAGCTACTAGCGCTTGGCTAGAAAGGACTTATTTTTACATTGTGTGTGTGTGTGTGTGTGTGTGTGTGTGTGTGTGTGTGTGTGTGCATGAATTTAAGAGGGATATCCAAGAGGGTTGGATTCTTATCAGAGGAAGAAATTCCTTTTTGAAGTTGTGCAAAAATTGGCATGTGGTCAAAAAGCCTTTGGAGAGATTTAATGGTTGTGGTGGCAAAGGGAACCCTTTTTTCTCCATCTACCCTTTCTGGCAGAGAGAACAGCAGCCTATGGAGAGCCCAAGATGCTTATGGGGATGATCGACAGCTCAACAGATTCAGCCAAAGCTGCCTGACTTTTGCCACCTAACAATAGAAGTCACCTTGCCTGGCTTCTGCTGTACTTCAGTGGTGACAGTCATCAAGAGCCTACCTAGTCTCAAGGGGAAGGGACATAGATACACACACATGCACACACACACACACACACACACACACACACACACACATTTCTCTGGGAGGAATGTGAAAAGACTTGGTCTCTTGTCTTAAACTGCTACTCTTTACACTGCTAGAGAAACACTAATGCAGTGTCACCAGAGCTGACAAAGTAATAGCAGGAAAAATAAAGCAAAGCAGAGGATACAGATCTTCTTCCAGTGCTCATAGTGGAGAGAATTATATTCTATTTGCTCCCTGTCACTTCCCGCATAGAGAAGGGGCCACATCCAGGGACATCTTGTCTTGATTGTCTGGGTTGTGTACAGGTGTGGACTCAGCCTTGCCCTCTTCTCCCATAGGCTTCCCTGGGCTGCACAGACCTGAAATCCAAGTGCCACAGCAATACAAATGCCACACATCTCCAGCCCCGTGTACTCAGAGGACACCAGGTTCCACTACACAGTTGAGCTCATGCAGGATGGTACTGTGGGTGCCATCTTCATATTAATCTTTCTGCTGGCCACAAACAGCTATGGCTTAGGGCCTGGTCTCTGTGTTCCAGACTCTGGTCATGAGTTGTCCTGGTAGTGGTGCCGGCAGCTTAGCAATTCCCGATGCATGGAAGTCAACACGGTGTGGTCCTTTTTAATGAACTCAACAGTCACCCTAGAAGGGAGCTTCCGGTCTCTGGCCTCTCTGGCTGCCTCCAATCATGGTTTTATAAGCACTGAGTCCTTGTGTGGAATCTCCTTTTACCTAGAACAGTCTGTTCCTACCAGGGCTGGTTCAAATGGCATCCTGACTGGATGGAACAGAAAATGGGATTTGCTTCTGAATTAAACCTATGGAGCCAGTGGCTCTATAAGGGAGGTGGGCAGGCACATTAAGTTGGGTGTATAAAGTAGGAAAAATCCTAAAAGATACAGGGCTGCACTGAATCTTGTCTTACCAAATCCAGCACCACAGGGCAAGGGAGTTCAAGAGGAGTGAGCCAGAAGCTCAGGTAAGAATCAGCCTCTATTTGGTTAAACAGTAACATTGGCCAAGGTAACCTTGAAGATGTTAAACTCCTTTTATCTTCCTGTTTCTCCCACAGTAGCTACGCTGGAGGGACTTTTGGTAACACACCAAGGCCCTTGTCCTCTTCCTTGTATCAACTGCTGCTGTTCTCCAGAAAGGTCTGAGGGGTCCAGGGATTTTGCTGTTTAAAAAGCCATGCTGAGGGGCTGGGGATATAGCCTAGTGGCAAGAGTGCCTGCCTCGGATACACGAGGCCCTAGGTTCGATTCCCCAGCACCACATATGCAGAAAACGGCCAGAAGCGGCGCTGTGGCTCAAGTGGCAGAGTGCTAGCCTTGAGTGGGAAGAAGCCAGGGACAATGCTCAGGCCCTGAGTCCAAGGCCCAGGACTGGCCAAAAAAAAAAAAACCATGCTGAGGGCTTTTCCCCAGCAAGAGGGTGGGAAAAAAAAGACTAAGAGTTGTTTTAGAATAAAACTCCCCCAAGTAGAAAGACTGTGGCTCTCCATGGGAGTTCATGGCCCTAGCTCTAGGAAGTGAGTTCTTCCCCCACCCCCTTCCTTCCTTTCCTGAGGCTGGAACTCAAGGCCTGGGCTCTGTCCCTGAGTTGTTTTTTTTTCCTCAAAGCTAGCATTCTACCCCTTGAGCCACAACTCTACCTTGTGGCTTTCTGGTGGTTAATTGAAGAGTCTGTTTCCTGCCCAGGCTACTTTTGAACGGTGATCCTCCTTATCTTTACCTACAGAGTATCTATGGCTACAGGTATGAATCACCTATTTTTCTGAGGTTGTAATATTCTAAAATCCTATGTACAAACAAGCTCAGGTGACACTGCATTAGTGTTTCTCTAGCAGTGTGAGGAGTAGCAGTTTAAGACAAGAGACCAAGTCATTTCACATTCCTCCCTAGAGAAGTGATGTGTGTGTGTGTGTGTGTGTGTGTGTGTGTGTGTGTGTGTGTGTATCTATGTCCATTCCCCTTGAAACTAGGCAAGCTCTTGATGGCTGGCCAGGCCAGGTGACTTCTACTGTTAGGTGGCAAATGTCAGGCAGCTTTGGCTGAATCTGTTGAATGTTGATGTAATTACTCTAGGGCCTAACTGAGGAGGGGTGAGCACCCTAAGCCACAGAATGAGCTCCTCTAGGGGCAGCCAAGTCATCACCCCCACCCCCCTCAGGTGAGTGTGAAGCTGGAGTGCTGACACAGCCTGTCCTATGCCATCTCCACCCAGTGTCCATGGAGTTGGGGCTCATCCCAATCCCGGGACCCCTATCTGAGCCTAACCTGAACATAGCAAATAGGGTGAAGGAGTGAGAAGCAGAACGATAGTGCAGTGCCACACAGGGCCCCTGTGGACACCAAGGCTCCTCTGCATGTCACTGTCAAGTCTGACACCCAGTGAATTATGGGGACAATGCTATATTAGAGTTACAAATTCCAGGGAGGACTCTGTGAGACCTGCTGGCTGATAGCCAATACTGGGAGGTCGTAGGGACATACAGGCCCAGACTGTCCCCTCTGCTGGGTGTGCCACTCCCATGTGGCAGCTGGGGTCTTGTCACAGGTTTTGGTGTCTATCCACAAGTAGGCCAAGGACTCCTATTGTGTTGGGATTTTTAAAGCAGTAGAGCTCAGCATCTGCCATTGTTCTCACTTCCCTTATGCCCCTCCTGTCCTCTTTCCCTTGTGGCCCTTGGTCCTCTTTCCCCTCCCATGCCTAGTGCTGCTCCCCTGGGGTATCACAGCAGAAGAGCTACCAACTAAACTCTAGTCCCCACCTGTCACTCATTCCTTGGATCATGGCCTTCCCTGGTCTGAGAAGTGGATAGCAGCTCTCATTCTCTCAAGGTGAGGTGGGGCAAGGACTCTGGCCTCAGTTTCCCCATCTATAAACAGAGAGTGTTAAGTCTTCCTGATTAGACTCCTGGTGGTAAAGTGGCCTCAGGGAAAGTCCATGCAGCACTATGCAATGCCCTGTGCGAGTCTGGTAGCTCCTGGGAGGAAGGGCAATGATCTGTGGTGAGGGAGGAAAGGAATAGTAATGTGTGAGTCTGTCTGTAGCATTAGGCTCAAAACACCAGTGACTTTATTTATTTATTTTTGCCTAGACTGGAACATGACCCATAGAACCAGTGTCTCAGACTGGTTCTATTTCACCCAATAGGCTGATTGACAAGTGTAAGGCAAGCTGGCCAGACACCACCACCTCTGTGCCACAGCCAGGCCACGCCAAAGAGAGGTATATTTTCAAGTCCAACACATGTATCTGCATCCACCCCTCAGTTACAGACTGTGGCAGTGCCAGGGATGCTGAGAAACAATGCATAACCATGTGTCCCACTACAAAGGAGTGCTCATTTCTTTTATAGATACTAGGGAGCAAAGGAAGAGCTTGTTACATGAACCAAGCTATTGTTTGGCTCAGGCTTTGAAGGGCTGAGGTGCCTTGCCAGTATCTGGATACTCCGGGATTGGTCTGACTAGATCATTCTGACGTGGGAGATTGATCTTGGACCAGTTGGGTGTCTCTTCTGGAGAACTCCGTGTCCCTGGGTGCTGCTGGTGCAATGTCCTTAGCACACAACAGTCCCATATAATATGTCTTCCTTTTGCTGCAAAAATGTTTTCGTTAGGGCATAGCAATTGGTTGTATCACACAGTAGTCCACATATCAAGTCTCAAGCAAGCAATTTTTATTAGAATGTATTGTAAGGGAAAAATTCTGTCCCCATAGAGCAAACAGCGTGCTTCCTGCAGATAGTAAGAGATCACATTTCTTCTTCCACCCTGGCTGCCTGGAGGCTTCATCACAGCATCTGTGCCTCACAGGTCACTTTTCTATTATGCTTTCTGGGGCCTAGCATTTTCCTTCTCTGTGGTACTTACAATTGAAGCATGTCACCTCCCAACGATGTCTCTGGAAAGAGGCAGGTTATCATTAATGATAAAATAGAAAATGACAGCCTACCAGTAGGGAAGAAAACAATAGCAGTGGCCAGGAGAGGTTGTACCATCGCTTGTTTCACTTGAGTATCAGGACTGAGTTGAGTTTCCCAGCTGCCAGGACAGAAAGGGAGGAGTTAGTAGGTTGTCTCAGAAAGAAGGAAGCTAAGCACTACAGTGAAGATGAGAGCAGCAAGCACAGTGCTGGCAGGAGACGCCGAATCAGCAGTTCATTCATGGTGCAGGCCTATGGTGACTCTAGGCACTGGGCCCAGTTCTACCACTCAGAAGTTGTATGACCCTGGGTGACTCAGGGCCTGTGTGCATCAGTATAGTAATAGTAACTGGCACATGGGTTGTTGGGTTGGTTGATGATTTTTTTAAGCTAATTTAAAAAAATTTGTTCCATAGGAGGGCTTGAACTCAGAGAGCTATCCCTTAGCCTTTTCCTCTCATGGATGGTGCTTTACCACTTGAGCCACAATTCTACTTGCAGCTTTTTGATTGTTAATTTGAGATAAAAAATCTCTTCTTCCTGGGGTGGCTTTCAGATCTTAGCCTCTAGAGTAAATAGGATTAAAGATGTGAGCCACTGGCAACTGCTTAAATGTTTAAATTAATATATGTCAAAAGAAAAGTAGGGTCTGGCGTTTACTAAGCACTCTTGTATTTTATTCATCTGGATGGAGGAAGGATGAGAAAGGGAGGAGAGGAAACCTGGAGACCTGTGGCTAGGAAAGGAGCTGATAGGGCAGAGTGCCACTAGCTTGAGCCTTGATGGAAAGCTGTAGCCATGTGCTTCCCCTCTGGAGGTACAGACTGAGATTCATAGGGACAAGTCCAGGATGATTGCAGCTGCTTTGCATAGATGTGTTCATGACTTCTCCCTGGAAGCATGGAATGCTATGTCCTGGCTTCCTCCATGACTCCTTTTGAGGCAGGGCTGTGTCCAGGGTGATAGGTTTGTGCTTACTTTCTGAGCTTGATAGCCTGGGCTGGTCCTGATGAGGCTGGATCCAGGTCTGAAAGAGGGAGGCCTGGCCCTTTGGGTATGAGGACAGGCTGGGAAGAGAATAAAATGTGCTTTCAGGGGCTGGGGATATAGCCTAGTGGCAAGAGTGCCTGCCTCGGATACACGAGGCCCTAGGTTCGATTCCCCAGCACCACATATACAGAAAACGGCCAGAAGCGGCGCTGTGGCTCAAGTGGCGGAGTGCTAGCCTTGAGCGGGAAGAAGCCAGGGACAGTGCTCAGGCCCTGAGTCCAAGGCCCAGGACTGGCCAAAAAAAAAAAAAAAAAAAAAAAAAAAAAAAATGTGCTTTCAGAAACCCCCAGGGGTACTTCAGGGAGGTCTTGGCCAAGTCGAGACCTTCTGTGAGCCACAAGTGACTGCTGGACTGTTATTCTTGGGATGTCAGTTGCAGGCTGAAGAAGGAGATGGAGGTAGTAGGACCTTTAAATATGAGAGTAGGAGCCATCTGCTGGTTGCTCATGCCTATAATCCTAGCTACATTCCCAACAGAATATCCTAACAGAATATGCAGCAGAAATGGCATCTCTGGGCACCAAGAGACACCATCAGAAAAGTGTGTGACTTTATTTGAAAGGTTATGTCCAGCACCAGATGTATAAATAAGTCATAGTGTATGCAGGCAATGGAGCAATGTAGCAATGAACTCTAGGCACATTTAACAAGGTAACAAGTGACAGAAACCAAACACAAAAGGAAGAAACACTGTATAGTTCTAGTTAGGAAAAAGTCAAAACTAGGCAAGACCAAACTGTGACATCAAAACTCAAGTCATGGCAATCTTTGAGACAATGTGAAGGCAGAACAGGCCTGGACGCCTTTTGAGTGGCCACGGGTTTCTTCCATCCATTTTGGGTTTACACAGGTGTTTGTTTTGTTGTAGCTTAGTGAGTGTGTTGATTTTTTTGCCTATATACATTTGTACATATATATATATATACATATATATGCACAGATATATGTTTTTCTCAATTTATATTATGCACTTTGAAATAAAAATGTTTAGAAAATATGACTATGCTTTCTCAAGTCTGTAATCCTAGCTACTTGGGAGGTAGAGACTAGAAATTGGTGGATTAACATATGAGCCCAGTTTGAGCAAAGAAAAGTTCATGAGACTTCATCTCAATCAATGTCAACTGTGGCTGCTGCCCTTTTTGGCCAGTCCTCTTGTTCTGTTGTTAGTTGACTGATTAATTCACTCCTTCAACAACTCTCCCCCTCCACCCACTGGATATAATAACTCATGTTTGTAATCCTAGAAATTGGGAGGGTCATGGTTGGAGGCCAATCTGGGTAAAAAGTTAGCTAGACCCTCCTCCTCTAAACCAGTAAATGATGGTGGTGCTTGCCTGTCATTCTGGCTGTATGGGAGGCAGAGTAGGATGAGTGTGGTCACAGGTGCCCTGACCAAAAAAAATGTGAGACCTTATCTCAAAAATTACTAGATCAAAAAAGGCTAGAAGAGTGGTTCCAGAAACAGAGAACCCACAAGCACAGAACCCTGTGTCCAAACCTCAATACTGCCCAAACAACCAACCAACCAGCCCTTGTCAGAGCTATTAGGTAGCAGATACTCTAGTAGGCACTAAGGACATGATAGTGAACAGTGGGTGACAGAGGAGGTTGACACAACCAGATAATACCTCAAATGTTGAAGTGTTACAATCAGTACCCCAAAGGAGAGGTGGGTATTTGGCAAGGAAAATTGTGGGGTTGGGTCGGTGTGGAAGTGAATAGGCTTTTAGATTTGAATCATGAACAGATGTGTTCACCGTAGATGGAAGTCCTTTCCAAGTTAAATGACTTGGTGAGGACTGTGACAATGGTGCTTACTTGTGGCTAGACTGGATCCTGGAGGCACAGGAATCCTGAGTAGCAGAGGGCATGAAGGCTTTGCAGGGGCCTGTTGGGGTGTCTGTACCGAGTGGTAACGTAGAAGATCACTCAGATTAGGATGCCTCTTCTTAGAGGAGCAGAGGAGATAACATTTACAGACCAAGGGACAAAGGATGGGCTGGGGAGAGAGGCACATAATTCTAAATACACAGGGGAGGGTCCCCCTTGCAGGCCAGGCTGATGGCAAGAGTGGCTCTAGAGAGGACAGCCTAGGGGAAGGAAGGACATGCTGAAGAGGCTGGTAATGCTACCTGACAGAGAGAAGTGGGAGGACACAATGGTTATATGGGGAATGGGTTGCAGATAAGGGGCCTGGCCTGCAGAGTGGGAAATGGCTCATAGATCACAGTATACTGGGAGCCAGCAGAGAGTGACCAGTCTAGCAGCCGTTCATTTTGTACCAGTTGAACCCAAGGATGGTGGTCAAGAGCCTGGGAAGTTCAGATCCTTCACTGAGCTCTGAAAAAGGAAGCAGAGGAGAATGGAGGAGGAGATATTGTGTGTGTTTGTGAGAGAAGTACCTGTAGCACAGCCCATACTGACAGTCATGGCATGTCGGGGCTCGTGTTGCCTCTCCTGGCGTGGAGATCAAGGCTCAGCTAGGTTTCTTGCCACCCCCTTTTCTCGTCCTCTCTCCTGATCACCCGGCCGGCAGATAGCTAGGATGGGACAGAGGGGTCAGTACTGACCTCAAGTGCGCGTGCCCTAACGAGAACGCGTGCCATCTCCTTACCGGTAAATAAAGCCAGACGTAAGCTAGTCTCGGAGAAGGATTCCAGAGCAATCTGATTTATTAAGGCGGGTGTAAAGGGAAATGATAGCAATAGAAGGCGATCAGCCAGGATGCCGATAGGCTGAGAGCTCTCACATGATCCCCTTGAGCTAACGTCACTTGAAAGCGCTGAGCCAGGGCGAGACTGGGAGGCGCCTGGGCTGGCGAGAGAGTTGGGGGCTGGGTGCAAAGCCACTTCTTCTGGTTTTGGACCCAGAGAACCATAGCCTGCTTCCGCATTCCCCTAGGGCTGGGGGGACGGGCGTCAAGTCCCCTGTCAAGTCCATAAAGCTGGACCCCAACAATGGTATCCCAGCGAGATTGCTCACTATTTACAGGGACAGCTATATGCTGGGAAAGGGAAGAGACTCAAGCATCCCAGTCCTGTTGGACATGGAGCTGGAGATGACATTGATATGTGGGACACAAAACATCATATGTCACCTGTGCGGTGGATCTCTGACAGGTCTTCTTTCACGAAGGGGGTGCTTCAGAGCCCTCCCTGTCAGTGTGAGTGCATGTGGGGATTCCTTCTAGTGAACAGATTTGAGCTGAGGGGAGGAGATCACTTGTAAGGTTGTATGATAGGTTGGTATACTTCTTATAAAGGACTGGATGGAAGTATTCATGGTGTTGTAAATCATATGGTCTGTGTTGTGACTGTTAACTGTGTGCTGTGTGTTAGGTCTGGAGTCCTCATTAGGTGTGTGATGTATGCAAAATATTCACCAAGATCAGCTAGATGCCAGTGGCTCATGCCTGTAATCCTAGCTACTCTAGAGGCTGAGATCTGAGGATTGTGGTTTGAAGCCAGCTTGGGTAAGAATGCCCATGAGACTCTTATCTCTAAGCACCCAAAAAGCAAGAAGTAGAGCTGTGGTTCAACCAGTAGAGCACTAGCTTTGAGCAAAAAAGCTCAGGGACAGTACCTAGGCCCTGAGGCCCAAACCCAGGACAACACAAAAAAATACAAAACAACAACAAAACTCATCAAAACTCAAGAAAGTGATAGTTTATTCCATTTCAAAAGAGGAAAGAAACAGATCCTATACATGGGCAGTCTTGGCTCTGAGTGGGGCAAGGGCTGGGGTTTATAAGCATTTTAGATGGATGTAAGGTCCACCCTGGGGAGGCCTCCAATGTAGATGCCCCCAACCTGTCTAAGTCTGCACCCAGTACCTGCATTACCTAGGTAACAGGCACACTTGGAATTAGTTGCCTCCTCCTCCCCTGAGGTCACCTTTAATGCTCCTGGCAATATCTCCCACCTTTTCCTAGATAATCTGGATCAACACAGTCCTGGCTCTCCTTCCTTTTCTCTCTTACTCTTTTCTGTCTTTTTCCCTTCTTCCTTTCCCTCTGTCTCCCATGCCTCCATCTTGTGTGGGCTGGCAGTTTGCTTTCCTCCCAAAAAACTCCTGAACCATGTGCGGTTTTCCTTTCTGGCAAACCTTACAGTTTCAACTTTAGTCACTGCTCAGTTTCCTTCATTTCTTTTCTCTTCGTGAAATATTGAATGGCTTCTTGCTCTTCATTACTGTTTGAAAGAGATATGTCTCTTATAACCTTTTAGAAGCTGTTTTCCAAGCTTAGGGGTAAAAGGTGGAGATGTGGCCCCTCCAGGAGAAGACAAGCAGCAGTTTTCCCTTAGTGGTCCTTGAATGTACTGGGTGCAGACTTAAACAGGTTGGGGGCATCTGTATGGAGCCCTCCTGGAATGGAACTTACAATGGAGAAGGAATGTAGCTTTACTTTTTTGTGCCTCCCCACCACAGCTAGCTGTTAGCTTACACAGTCCTTTTCAGAAAATTCTGTCAAAGCGGGACACATGTAGAATTCTGCTTATGTTCACAAGTTTCTACAAAACAAAGAAAAACAGCCTTCCTGCCAGACAACACAATATCCTTTACAAGTGTAGAAGGTTAAGCTAACTTGAGTTGGGCTTTGACACTGTGGTATGAAGGATGTTAGCAGCTTGACTGTGGTCTCAGTAGATCTAGAGCTAGAACCAGCCAACTGTTCCATTCTCAGATTCCTGCAGCACAGAAACTTGGAGAACAAATGCCCACTGCAGCCAGCTAAGTTTTGGGTAACTAGTTAATGGTGAGAGAATATGTGGGGTACAAGTAATCTAGTGTCCTTGCCACCATTTAGCTTAAAGTGGCTTATAAATCACTGCATAATCCTACTGGTCATTCCTTGAGCCCGCAAAGTACATCAACATAGGTTGCAACCCAATGCTGAGTCCTTGGTGGTGGGACAGAGCTTGTAAGAGTGAGAAAGGCCAAGGGGAAATCCTCCTCATTGCCCCCTTCGTCAAAACAGTAGCTTGAAAATAATATTTCAGGGAGTTGGAGGCATGGCTCAGGTGGTAGAGCACCAGGCAATGAGTAAAAACATTAGATACTGAGTTCAATTCCCCATCTTGGACAAATTTTGTTTTTGCTAGTCCTGGGCCTTGAACTAAGAGACTAAGCACTGTCCCTGGCTTCTTTTTTCTCAAGGCTAGCACTCTACACTTGATCCACAGCACTGCATCTGGCTTTTTCTGTTTATGTGCTGAGGAATTGAACTCAGGACTTCATGTATACAAGGCAAGCACTCTTGCCACTAGGCCATATTCCCAACCCCAAATATTGCTAAAGCAGACAGAACTTCATGTGTGGACAAAGCACATTCATGACCAAGAAGGTTAAGAACATCCTTGTTAGATGTGGCTAGAGAAGATGGGCTGGCTTTAGATATTTAGCATACAAATGCCGGGGGTGGGAGGAGGGGGAGGAATGTCCATTTTGCCTAGCACTAGCCCTAGAATAGGACTAGGCTGGACAAAGTATTCCCACATGTATTTAAATGATTAGAATGTATTGGCTATTTACAAAAGTAGAGTGGGTTAAGATTGTATAAACTTATCTTTCATTTATTTTTCTTTTCTCATTGACTTTCTTACCTCTACCTGGCTTTGAATGGAGCTCCTTGGGCCTCAGCTTCCTGAATAGCTAGGATTACAAACGTGAGGCAATCGTGACTGGTCAGTGAGGTTTTATTCTTCTTCTTTATTGTCAAAGTGAAGTACAGAGGGGTTACATTTTCATATGTAAGGCGAGTACATTTCTTATCTAACTTGTTACTTCCTTCCTCATTTTTCCCTCGCCTCCCCCCTTCCCTTATACCTCTTCCCTCATGAGCTGTACAGGTGGTTTACACCAAATGGTTTCATCAGTATTGCTGTTGCCATTGTTTGTCTTTTTATCCTTTCTCTCTTGATTTTGGTATTCCCTTTCCCTTCCATAGGTCTAGTACACATATATACAGTATCCAGGATACTAAGATCAGTTACAGTGATAGTAGGGGTAAAACCACGGGAAGGGAATATGAGAGAAAATTTTAAAAACTGCAAAAGGGTATGGTTTCACATGGCATGTTGGAAATAACCACAACAATGATATACCACTTGTTTCCGTAACTTGGAGTTCATTTTGCTTAGCATCATCTTATGTGTTCATAAGGGCATAGCTATTGAGCTATTGTGATCTTCTGCTAGAACAATCCTTGACATGTACTAATTATTCCCTATGAGGGAAACCATGGAGTCCATGTTTCTTTGGGTCTGGCTCACTTCACTTAGTATGATTTTTTTCCAAGTCCTTCCATTTCCTTACAAATGAGGCAGTGTCATTCTTTCTCATAGAGGCATAGAATTCCACTGTGTATATGTACCACATTTTCCTGATCCATTGTCTACTGAGGGGCATCTAGTTTGTTTACATATTTTAGCAATGGAAAATTTCCTTTTTCAGGTTTTTAAAGTTCTCATCATAGAGGTCTTTCACTTCTTTGGTATAAGTATTTTATATTTTTTGAGGCTATTGCAAAAGAGTTGCTTTCCTGATTTCAGCCTCCCTCTTTGGGTTGTGGCATATAGAAAAGCCATTGATTTTTGAGGACTTATTTTATATCTTGCTACATTGCCAAAGTGTTGGATCAGCTCAAGTAACTTGGGAGTAGTCTATGGGGTTCTTTAGAAACAGTATCATGTTGTCTGCAAAGAGACTTTAACTGCATCTTTTCCTATTCGAATCCTCTTTAAGTCTTCCTCTTGCCTTATTGCTGTAGCTAGGAATTCTAGTACTATGTTGAAGAGGAGAGTAGAGAGCCGAAAACCTAGTCTTGCTCCTGATTTTAAAGAAAATGGCTTTAACTTTTCACCATTAAGAATACTGCTCACTGTGGGTTTGTCATAGACAGCCTTTATAGTATTCAGGAATGTTCCCTGGAATCCTAATTTCTCCAAAGCTTCTATCATAAATGGGTGCTGGATTTTATCCAACGCTTTTTCTGCATCTAAAGAAATAATCATATGATTCTTGACCATGCTCCTGTTGATGTGGTGGATTACATTAATTGACTGGTGTATATTGAACCAGCTTTGCATGCCTGGAATGAATCCAGTTTGACCATAGTGTATGATTGTTTTTGATAACTGGTTGAAGTCAATTAGCCAGAATTTTTTTGAGAAGTTTTGCATTGATGTTCATCAAGGAAATAGGAGAGGGGCGGGGTTACCCAGGGGCCAGGCAGTGACACGTGTGAGAGGCGCCTCCTTAAGGTGCCTAGATGGAGAAGGCAAACCTATGCAAAGGGCGGGGCCACGTGAAGGGGGCAGAGCCTTCCATCAGCTTCCCATGGGAACCCAGAGGACTCGTGCCCTGTGTTCTATGAACGCTGAGGGAGCAGCCATTTTGTCAGTACGCAGTAGAGCGCCCTGGGGCTGAGAGGAGGTGTCCCAGCCTCCGGTGAGGGTGAGAGTGAGGAGAAGGGACATGCCTGCTGGGAGGAGAAGTAGTCAGCAGGGAGAAATGCCCGACTGACCTGGACCCTTACCTGAGGAGGCGCCCTCCTGTCTTTGAAAGGCAAGTCAAACAAGTCTGTTCAGCCATTTCCTGTCAGGCTGCCCCTAAATTACCCCCTCCCCCTTCCCCGGAACCCTTCAGAATTATCCTCCACCATCCATCCTGAGTATTTCCTCTCAAACCCAAATCCACTTTTATTTCCACTCATGTCGTCTAAGCTATCAGCAGATCCTCAGCCTCCATGAACGCCAGGGCTTTCCCTGAAGCCTGGGGCTGTGGCTGTCCCTCTGGCCTCCCCAGTACAGTGCTGTCCCAACACAGGTGGGCTTGTTTAGACACCCTGGTGACCCTGCCTGCCCTACCCCCCACCCATCCTCTCTCGACTCAGTGGCCCAAGAGTGAGCGTGTGTGTGTGTGTGTGTGTGTGTGTGTGTGTGTGTGTACTGTGGCTGGAATTAAGGGCCTGAACCCGCTTGCCGTAGCTTTCATCATTTGAGGTTGGCACCCCTCCACTTGAGCCACGCCCTCACTTCTGACTTTTTGTTGATTAATTGAAGATATAAGAGTTGCAGAAAGGCTAGGAATGTGGCTTAGCGGTAGAGTGCTTGCCTAGCACGCATGAAACCCTGGGTTTGATTTCTCAGCACCTCATAAACAGAGAAAGCCAGGAGTGGCCCTGTACCTCAAGTGGTATAGTGCCAGCCCTGAGGGGGGAAACAAAAACCCACGGACAGTGCCCAGGACCTGAGTTTAAGCCCCAGGATTGGCAAAAAAAAAAAAAAAAAAAAGTCTCAGGGACTTTTCTTCCCTTGGTTAGCCTTGAACTCTACTCTTCAGATTTCAGTCTCCTGAGTGTGAGCCACTGGTGCCTGGCTTACATCCCTTGCTTTTTTATGTCTCCCAGGCTTAGCTCTAATGTCAGCTCTTCAAGGAAATGGTCAGTAACTAGACTACTAATTCTTATGTAACCTGGCCCTCACCAGTCACAATCACATCAGAATCTTCTCAAAATATACTTTTAGTATATATTCAATAAAACCCAAGAGAACAGGAGCATCTTTTTTTTCTGTTTTTTTGTTTTGTTTTGTTTTTGTGGATCTTGAACTCCCAGCCTTGACACTGTCTTTAAGCTCTTTTTGTTCAAGGCTAGCTCTCTAGCACTGTGAGCCACAGTGTCACTTCTGGTTTTCTGGTGGTTAATTGGAGATAAGACTTTACTTTACATAGAGTTTACTGCCCAGGTTGGCTTCAGATCATGATCCTCAGGTTTCAGCCTCCTGATACTAGGATTATAGGTGTGAGCCATCAGCATCTGGCAGCAAGAGCATCTTTCTACTTGCCTATTTCACTAAACCCAAAACTCATCAATTAGGAGATGCTATTCTAGCCAGATACTGACCTTGATGTTTAAGAACAGAGATTATTGTGTGTTACAGGCAACACTTACTGATGGACCATTCTCTTAGTGTACAATCTGGTGGAAGACCAAGGCTACAAGCAACCCTTGTATCTGTGAAGGTCATTTCTAGCAAGGCCAAGAAGAAAATCAGTAAGACATGTGACACAAAGTCTGGGCTTAGGGGGCTTTGTGGTTGCCTTGAAAAACCCCACAGAGGAAGCCTTTGAGCTGAAGACTTGTATGGAAGAGACAGTATTGAGAGGCCTTGGAGGAAGAGCTTTGGGACTAGAGGATACAGCAAGAGGAGAGTGTAGATGCAGGAGGAAGGAGAAGAAAAATGCTTTGTGACAGAGGCACTGGCCCAGGGCTCCTGACATGTGTATGTGGGTATGGGAGCAGGTGGCTTTCCTTAAGTGTTCTTTGGAGGACTTGTTCTGGCAAAGAGGAGGGACGCAGGCAGGGCTGGGAGTCAAGACGAGGTCTGGTGGAGCATGGCAAAGGTCACACCCTCCAAAGGTTGCTGCTCAGGTACCTGTGTAGGGGACAGGTGTGGGTCTGCAGAGTTGGGATGTAGGGTCATCCCAGAGCAGGGTTAGTGGGTCCCTGAACCAGGAGCATGCGATAGGGCTTCCAGAGAACTGTAGGCAGAGATCATTAGTATAGAGGGCGCCTATGACATGGGTATAGGCAGTGCAATGACAATATGGGAGCTGGTAGTTCTGGGGTCCTTGCTTGGTAGTGCTGCTCTCCTCATCTTACATAGCCCTTTCCTAAGAAGAGGGCGTTACAAGTGGGAATGCCAGGCTAATAGGCAGAAGAAGCTGGAGATCCAGGTGAAAGGCAAGGCAGAGACTGATGTGCAAAGTCTCAATACCTGAGAGGTGGTGCCAGGCTTGGGTCCTAGGTTTGAAGTGAGTAGAATCAATCCAACTCATTTTTCACAGGAACACACTCAGTGGACTTAGGGGGTATATTTGAATTCCAGTAAAGGAATTTGTCATGAAAATTAACAAAGCATCTTCAGGCACCTTTAGATCAAGGTGCTAAAATACCAGCACTACCCTTTTTCCTTCTTTGAAGTCTATTAGCCTCTGTATGGCTTCCTCCTTGTCTCTTTTTGGTTGTTTGATACCTCCAAACTACAGTGGAAGGAAGCTACCTCCCTGTTCCCACATCCCCATATTGAAGATTGAACTCAATCCTTTTGCCTTTAGTTCCTTTTTTTTTTGGCCAATCTTAGGGCTTGGACTCGGGGCCCGAGCAATTTCCTTGGCTACTTTTTGTTCAAGGCTAGCCCTCTACCACCTGAGACACAGTGACCACTTCCCGCTTTTTCTGTGTATGTGGTGCTGAGGAATTGAACCTGGGGCTTCATGCATGCTAGGTGAGCACTCTACCACTAAGCCATATTTCCAGCCCTTTAGCACCTTTTTTAGGTAGTATCACTGTGCTAACTTTTGCCATGAGAACCTCAAACTGCAGTCCTCTTACCAACCCCTGGTTATTACCTCCTGATTACAGATGTGAGTCTGGCTTGTTTTTGAGATAAGGTCCTAGCACTCTTCTTTCTCTGTTTGGTTTTCAGCAACCATGAGGTAAAAAGCTTTGTTCCACCACACCCTCCACACCAAAATGTGCTGCACAGGCCCAAACAACAGAGCCAACCGATCATGGACAGAATCCTCCAAGATTGTGAGCCACATCAACATTTTTTCTTCTTTCTTCCTCCAACATTACTTCTTTTTTTAAAGTTTTTAAAAATATTTGTTTATTGATATTTTTCAAGTAACAGTAATAAGGGGATTCCACCTTAACATGTCCGTCTATATGTATAAATGCATCTTGATTAGAATCATTCCTTCCATCATTTTTCCTTCCTCCCACCTTGCCCCCACAAGTGTCACCAGATTTTCTCGTTCCATTTTCACAGATATACATTGTCTTGTGATCTCACCCACCATTCCTCTTTTTACTTACCCTCTACTCCTCCCTTGCTCTAACTCAATACATGTTTCAACTTAGTGGTCCTCACTGTATTAAACTCTTTCCATTTTTAGATGGGATTACATCATAGGCTCTCATTCAATGTACATACTTTATTCTGCCCATTATTTATATGTGCATATGACCACGTAAGAGAGAAAACATGGATGGATCTGCAAAAAATCATATTGTGTGAAGTAAGCCAGGCTCAGGGAAAATAAAAAGGGTGTATGTATGTTTTTCTGCAACATTACTTCTTTTTTATTGTTTTTCTTATTTATCGTCAAAGTGATGTACAAGAGAGGTTACAGTTTCTTTTTTTTAACATTTATTCTTTTGATGTTTATATTTTTATTGTCAAACTGATGTACAGAGAGGTTACAGTTTCATATGTGAGGCATTGGATACATTTCTTGTACTGTTTGTTACCTCCTCCCTCATTACCCCACTCCCCCTTTCCCTCTCCCCTCATGAGTTGTTCACTTGGTTAACACCAAACAGTTTTGCAAATATTGCTTTTGTAGTCATTTGTCTTTTTATCCTGTGTCTCTAGATTTTGGTATTCCCTTTGACTTACCTAGTTCTAATACCAGTATATACAATTTCCAGTATACTCAGATAAGATACAGTGATACTGCAGGTACAACCACAGGAAGGTGATCCAAGAGGATCATCAGCAATAGAAGCTACAGTTTCACATGGCATGTTGAAATTAATTACAACAGTGATATATCACTTGTTTCCATAAGATGGAGGTCATATAACTTAGCATTATCTTATGCATTCATAGTGGCATAGCTATTAGGCTCTTGTGATCCTCTGCTGTGACTAGCCTAAACCAGTGCTAATTATTCCCTATGAGGGAGACTGTAGAGGCCATGATTCTTTGGGTCTGGCTCACTTCACTTAGTATAATTTTTTACAAGTCCTTCCATTTTCTTACGAATGGGCCAATATCATTCTTTCTCTTAGAGGCATAAAATTCCATTGTGTATATGTATCACATTTTCATGATCCATTTGTGTACTGAGGGGCATCTGGGTTGGTTCCATATTCTAGCTATGACAAATTGTGCTGCGATGAACATTGTTGTGCTGGTAGCTTTAGTGTGTTCTTGTTTATGGTCTTTTGGTGAGAATGCCCAAAAGTGGGGCTGGTGGGTCATAGGGTAGCTCTATGTTTAGCCTTTTGAGGAATCTCCATACCGCTTTCCAGAGTGGCTGAAACAGTTTACATTCTCACCAACAATGAAGTAGGGATCCCTTTTGGCCACATCCCCTCCAACATTTGTTATTGTTAGTTTTCTTGATATAGGACATTCTTACTAGGGTGAGATGGAATCTCAATGTTGTTTTGATTTGCATTTCTTTTATGGCCAGTGATGTAGACCACTTTTTCATATATCTCTTGGCCATTCTCATTTCCTCATCAGAGAAGTCTCTTTTTAAGTCTTTAGCCCACTTGTTGAGGAGGCTATTGATTCTTTGTGGTTTTGTTTTGGAGGAATATAATTTTTTGAGTTCTATGTATTTTTTAGATATGAGGCCTTTGTCTGTTGTATGGACGGTAAAGATCTTTTTTCAATCTGTGGCCCTTCTGTTTATCTTGTAAGCTATGTCCTTTGCCCTGCAGAAGCTCTGCAATTTGATGCAGTCCCATTTGTCCATCCTTTCTTTGATTTGTAGCATTGCTGAGTCTTTGTTAAGGAAGTTTTGTCCTGTGCCAAGGAGCCCAAGGGTTTCTCCTACTCCTTCTTTTAGTGTTTTCAGGGTATCTGTTTTAATTGTGAGGTCTTTGATCCATTTGGAATCCAACATTACTTCTTTTAAGGTTGTTTACAGCAAATATATTCTTCTTCTTCTTCTTCCGCTTCCTCCTCCTCCTCCTCCTCCTCCTCCTCCTCCTCGCCTTCTCCCTCCTCTTCTTTTGTTTTCTTGACTGATTTTGGGGTTTTAACTCAGGGCCTGGGCACTGATCCTGAGCTCTTTTGCTCAAGGGCAGCACTCTACCATTTTGAGCTACAGTGCCATTTGCAATTTTTGAGTGGTTAATTAGAGTTAAGAATCTCACATGGACTGGCTCTGTTTGGGCTGGCTTCAAATCACAATTCTCAGATCTCAGCCTCTTGAGTAGTTGAGATTTCAGGAATGAACCATCGGTGCCCAGCTACAACAGATACTTGTTATAGTGATGGAAATCTGAGTAATAGGGAGGAACCAGTGGGGGCGAGGGATTGGAAGGAATTATTTAACATGTTAGTGTAATGTGCCAGCCATCACACTAGGTCGAGGATATGGCAATGAATCAAGGAAGCAGTCACATTCTGGGAGCAAGATAGGCAGTGAAGCTAAATCAAATAGTTCATATGTCAACAACCAATATACTAAGCAACTTCATGTTAAAATTATGCTTAAAGCAAGTAAAACAAATTGGACATAACTGAGAGCTTTTGCTATTCTAGGAGTTGGGTAGGTAGCTTCCTCCTCCTTAATGGCTTGTTCACCTGCATCATTCACCAAGCAGACTGGAGGAGGAAAGGCTGGCGTATAAATCTTTAGTGTGAGCTCCTTGAGGGGCTTTCATACCTTGATGTTTGATTCAGGGCTTAGTGGATCCAATGAACCCAAAGAAGTTTGTGGGGATGACAAGGGGCTGAACAATGTTAAGAGGTGAATGGGAATATGGATAGGTGGGTGCTGTAATTTGGATCTAAAGCATCCCCTAAAGGCTCATGTTCAAAGACTTGCCCTCCTACCCCCTCACCCCTCCAGCTCAAAGTGCTATTGTGAGGTAGTGGGCCTAGTATGTGGTTTAGGTCATTGGGGTCATGCTCACAGGGTATTAGAGGACTTTGGTCTCTCCTCTTTGTTTCCTACCAAGAGGTAAGTGGTTTCTACCATACATTCCTTCACTGTCTCACAACAGACCCAGAAGTGATGATTTTTACCCAATTTTGCACTACAACTTCCTTGACTGTGAGTCAAAATAAATCTTTTGTCTCTCTCTCTCTCTCTCTCTCTCTCTCTCTCTCTCTTTCTCTCTTTCTCTCTTTTTGGTGGTGACTCTGGAAATTGAGCTCAGGGCCTCATGCTATTAAATGGCTGGCATTCTCCCACTCGAGCCACACCTTCAGTTCCAGCTTCTTGTGTTTATTTTTTTAAAGTTTTGTTAATTGTAAAGATGATGTAGAAGGGGTTACAGTTATGTAAATCAAGTAATGAGTACATTTTTTCCCCCAATCTCCTGGGGCTTGAACTCCAGACCTGGACCTGGGCACTCTCCTTGAACTTTTTTTACTCAAGGCTAGTGCTCTTCCACTTTGAACCACAGCTCCATTTCAAGTATATCTAGGATTATAGGTGTGAGCCACCAGCACCTGGTGTCATTTAGATTAAACCTTTAAAAAATGGTTAATATAAAGGTGATATGAAGTGGGGCTACAGTTACATAGTCAGGTACAGAGTAAATTTCTTTTTGGGTAATTGTTTTCCCCTTCCTTGCTCTCTTAGTTTTCCCCTCCCATCCTACCCACAAATTTTATAGCTCATTTTCAACATAGTGTCTAGGAAGTACCACTGCTACATTCACTTAAATATTTTTATACTTTGCCAGTGTGTTTATCTCTGTGTTTGCTTCTGTGTGGGAGGGGAGGGAGGAAGAAGGCTGATTCTTTTTGTTTTTGGTTAATATCTTCCCTAGGATGTAGGATTTCCCAGGTCTCATAATTCAGCCCAGCTGAACTTTAATTCCAGTAGAGCTCATGTCTGGAAAAAGGTTCAAACCTTTTACTGGTGCTAAGCCACCATGTGTGAGATCAGGAAGCAGCATCCAACTGGGAAGTCCCTCTGTGCTGAGATCCTGCACTGACTCAGGTTGGACCAGCCCTGCCTATCCTTAGGAAACCAGAAAACCATCAGCCTCATCTCCACACAGCCTCTACACAGGACCCAAGCTGAAGACCATTAGCCTGTTAGTGACTCTGTTTTTAAAGAATTTTAAGTTAGCAAGGATCATTTGTGTGTGTGTGTGTGTGTGTGTGTGTGTGTGTGTACACGTGTGTGTGTGTGTATGTGGGTGCTGGTACTGGAGCTTGAACTCAGGACCTGGGTGTTGTCTCAGGTTTTTTGCTCAAGGCTTGATGCTCTACCAGTTGAACCATACCTCCACTTCGAGATGTTGATTTTTTTTGTACTAGTCCTGGGGCTTGAACTTAAGGCCTTGGTGCAGTCCCTGAGCACAAAGCTCTACTACTTGCGGCATAGCTCTACTTCTACTGGTTATTTGGAGATAAGAGTCTTATAGACTTTCCTAGCTGGGCTGGCTTTGAATCATGTCTTCAGATCTGAGCCTCCTGAGTAGCTACGATTACAGGTGTGCGCCACCAGCACCCAGCTAAAGTTGAGTATTTATTTTTTTATTATTCACATAAAATTTTTATTAGCATACATGAGTAACATAGGAGGGGATTTTACTGTGACATTTCCACTCATAATATGTGACACATTCCATTCAATCTTACCCCCTCCTCTGTCACTTCCCCTTCCGCCTTCTCCCTTTCCTATAGTTTTATCATCTTACTTTCTTCTTTTTCTGTTTTTAGAATATGAACATATTTTATTGTTGAGTTTCAAAGGGTGCATATTTATTATTTCAGCCATTTATTATTGGTTTTACTTATTTAGTAGAAGGGACAAGCAATGCCAGGCTGGCTTGTACTCATTTTCTGCATTACATTCAGCGCCAAAAGTCAAAGTTACGGGCTGGGGATATAGCCTAGTGGCAAGAGTGCCTGCCTCGGATACACGAGGCCCTAGGTTCGATTCCCCAGCACCACATATACAGAAAACGGCCAGAAGCGGCGCTGTGGCTCAAGTGGCAGAGTGCTAGCCTTGAGCGGGAAGAAGCCAGGGACAGTGCTCAGGCCCTGAGTCCAAGGCCCAGGACTGGCCAAAAAAAAAACAAAAATGTCAAAGTTACATTCCCACCTCCAGCTCAGTGAGCATTTGCCTGCTGAAGCCTATTTCTAAAATTCTTTTTTTTTTCAAATTTTTAATATCAAACTGATGTACAGAGAGGTTACAGTTTCATACATTAGGCATTGGATACATTTCTTGTACTGTTTGTTACCTTGTCCCTCATACCCCCCTCCCTCTTTCCCCTTTCCCTTCCCCCCGCCCCAGGTGTCAGTTCACTTACACCAAACAGTTTTGCAAGTATTGCTTTTGTAGTTGTTTGTCTTTTTTTTTACCCTGTCTCTCTCAATTTTGGTATTCCCTTTCAATTTCCTAGTTCCAATACCAGTATACACGGTTTCCAATATACTCAGATAAGATTACAGAGATAATGTAGGTACAACCACAGGAAGCTGATACAAGAACATCAATAATAGAAGCTACAGATACACATGGGACGTTGAAAGTAGTTACAACTGTGATATAACAATTGTTTCCATAACTAAAATCGCTTATAAACACATCTTTTGTCAGACTTCATCTTGATAATGATTGTACTTATACAAATTATGTCACTGATCTTCTGTAGTCACAATACACGTGTGTGAAAATATCTCTTCCATGTTGAAGCCTTGGGATATTGGCAGATAACTCCACACACTGATCTTTCTCCCATTATCTGACCTGAGGAGTCTGATCTGGTCTGAGGAATCAATTTCTATTCATGAATTACACAGTGTGATGGATTTTGTTACAGTAGCATGAAGGGACTGGGACCCCTAGAAATGCCTTCTGTTGGAGGGACACACTTGCTGCCTATAGGGTTCTTGGCTCCCAATGTTGTTTGTAAAAATCATTTTGAATATGTCAGCCTACTGCCATCTGGGCCCCAAGGTTTCTAATGTGAGCAATGATATTATTATGGGGCAATGATTATGAAATCCCTCTTATCAGCTCCTTAAATATTAACATGTGCTGTGTCTTAGTCAGCAGAGCATTTTGTTAAAGTATCACAATTCTAGTGAAATGTCACCATCCTAGCTGGGTGCTAGTGGCTCACATCTGTAACCCTAGCTACTCAGGAGGCTGAGAGCTATGGATCACAGTTCAAAGCCAGCCCAGGCAGTAAGGTCTGTGAGACTCTTATCTCAATAACCAGAAAACTGGGAGTGGAGCAGTGCCTCAAGATGGTAGAGTACTAGTTTTGAGCATAAAAGCTGAGGGACAGCACCTAGGCCCTAAGTTCAAGCCCTATGACTGGAAAAAATGGCCACCAGCCTTGTAAACACTAATCAACCCTTTTTCCCCTTGGCTGTTCCCTCCCCACATTATTCAATCTTAATTTCAAGAACAAAAAGTTAAAGGTAGATAGGTGGTTTTTCGTTTTTTTTTTTTCGTTTGTTTTTTTTTTTGCCAGTGCCAGGGCTTAAATACTGACTTATGCATGTAACTGATACTATCACTAGAGCCATGGCTCCTGTCCAGCATTTTGTTGGTTAATTGTAGATGGGATTTTATAGACTTTGCTGCCCAGGCTAGCTATGAACTGCCATCCATCAGATCTCAGCCTCCTGAGTAGCTAGGATTATAGGCATGAGCCACTGGAACCTGGTTTACTATGACATCTTCAAAAGCTAAGAAGTTACTATACATGACTCGATTACCAAATGAAATTACCATTGAAGCATTCTGTATGTTTTAATTTCTCCATAAGTAAATGCCAATCCACAACCCAGCAGAGCCTATAGCCTCTGAAGTTATATTTTTATTACAAAGTGAATTAGGTATCAAGGACAAAAAGTAAGAAAATGGCCATAGGCCGGGCCCACTCCTACTCTGACCTCACAAAGGGTCACAGGGATGGAATTTCAGAAACTGGCTGCAGCCTCCCTGTAGGAGGGCTGTTTGGTAAGTGACCTGGTAGACCCACATATGGTGAGACCACCTATCTTGTTCTTTTATGACCTGTTGGGCATAGTACTGGACATAGTGTCCTTCTTTGTTGGTATGGTGGTTTTCATTTTTTGGTTTTGGGATATGGATTTTTCATTTTATTTTTTGTTTTTTTTTCGTTTGCTTATTTTTGTGTTCTTCCATTTCATCATGACATATTCCTATATGCATATAACATACTTGGATCATATTTACTCCCTCAGTTACCCTTTCTTATAACCTAGACACTTTTCAAATTCCCTTCCCATATTACTAACAATCCTACTTTACTTTCATTGCTTTTTTTTTCTGTCAGTTGTAGGGCTTGAACTCAGGGCCTGGGCACCGTCCCTGAGCTTCTTTTGTGCTCAAAACTAGCCCTATATCACTTGAGCCACAGCACCTCTTCTGGTTTTTGAGGGCTTTATTGGAGATAAAGTCTCATGGCAACTTTCGTGCCTGGGATGGCTTCAAACTGTGATACTCAGATCTCAGCCTCCTGAGTAGCTAGGATTACAAATGTGAGCTACTGGTGCCCATCTCATGGCCTTTGTTTTTCTTCTAAATTCCACATTTATAAAATAGGAAGTACTTATCTAATATTTGCTAAATATATTTAGTTTCATCCATTGAGCCTCATACAACTTAATTTTACTGTTCTTTATGGCAGAGTAAAACTCTATTGTGTCTAAGTATGACATTTTCTTTATTTACCCATGATAGACCACCTGGACTAATTCCATAATTTGGCCCCTGTGATTAATGCAGGGATAAATAAATATGGTTGTCCAGGTGGGCTTTTTCTTCAGAGTAAGCTGATTTAACTTTCTGCTGAGGTGTGGTATTGCTTGATCATATGAAGTTTGATTTATTTTTCTTAGTGCCCATAGCAGAACCTCTGGCTCTTGCTTTCCTTTTTTTCCCCCCTTTAGACTGGAATTATACCACTTGAGCCATACTTCCAATCCTGCCTTTCTGGTGGTTTATGGGAGATGAATCTCATGGAATTTTCTGTGTGGACTGCCTTCAAACTGCAGTCCTCAGATTTCAGCTTCATGAGTAGTTAGGATTACAGGTATGTGTTACCAGCACCTGGCTTGCAAATTCTATTGTTTTTTTCATACTGATTTCCCTAGAAGTTGTGAATAAGGATTTCTCTTTTCCTATATTCTTATCGACATTTGTGGTTTTTTTTGGTTTTCTTCCTTTCTCCTAACCCCTCTCCCCCTCCCATTTCTGCCTGACCTGGCCTGGCCTGGCCTGGGGCTTAAACTCAGGGCCTGAGCTTTGTCCTTGAGCTTCTAGGTGCCCAAATCTAGAGCTCTACTATTTGAGCCACAGTGCCACTTTTGGCCTTTTCTGTTTATGTGGTACAGAGGAATCGAACCCAGGGCTTCGTGCAGGCCAAAACAAGCACTCTACCACTAAACCACATTCCCAGCCCTTTTTTGTTTTCTTAAGATAGCAATATGGGTGCTAGGAACATGGCTTCGTGGTGGAGTGCTCGCCTTGCATGCATGAAGCCCTGGGTTTAATTCCTTAGCACCACATAAAGAGAAAAAGCCAGAAGTGGTGCTGTGGCTCAAGTGGCAAAGTGTTAGCCTTGAGCAAAAAGGCAGCCAGGGTTATTGCTTTAGGCCCTGAGCCCAAGCCCCAGGACAGGCAACAATACAAAACAAAGATAGCAATTATGACAGGGGGCAGAAAATTTGTGTGTAGTTTTGACTTTCATTTCCTTGATACCTAAGCTATTGAATAATTGAATAATAATTATTATTATTACTTTTTTGTTGGTTAAGAGGCTTGAACTGCCTGGGCTCTGGGTGCTGTTCCTGAGCTCTTTTGGTACTTTGCGTCACAGCTCCATTTCTGGCTTTTGAGTAGTTAATTAGAGATAAGACCCTCATGGTGTCTTTTCTGTCTGGACTGGCTTTGAATTGCCATCCTCACCAGTCAGCCTCCTGAGAAGATAGGATTACAGGTGTGGGTCATGGACACCCAGCTTGAATTTTTTTTCTTTTTTTGCCAGTCCTGGGGCTTGGACTCAGGGCCTGGGCACTGTTCTGAGTTTTTTGTTTTGTTCTAGGCTAACACTCATGCAAGCTAGGGAAGCACTCTACCACTAAGCCACACACACAGCCTTATGCTTAACTTAAAACAAACAAACAACATTTATAGGTTCTTGCTGGACATGGTAGTGCTCACTGTAATCCCAGAACTCAGGAAGTAAAGATAGGATTGCAAAGGATTGAGTTGGGGTTGTAGCTTATTGATAGACCATGTGTTTAGCATATATGAGGCCCTGGGTTCAATTCCTAGGACCCAAACAATAATAACAGAGACAAACAACCTAGAAAAAGTGGTGAGTCATTATGTATCTTTCAGAACCAATATGGTTGCATTTGAATCCCTGCTCCACTCCTTACTGCCTTTTAACTTCTCAGAGGCTAATCTTTTTGTGCCTTGGTTTTATTATTTATAAAATGGAAATAATAGGATTGTAGGCAACGCTCAACAATAGAGTTACCTGCCTATCAAATACAAAGCCCTGAGTTTAAACCTTAATACTTCTAAAAGGGAAATCAAATAAAACTAATGGAGTTAATAGAATCTATTTACTAGTAATGAGCTAGTAGGACAGCAAGTGAATAGGGCATTATAGCCTATACAACTTGCACATGGCAGGATAAGCTAATAAACTAAAAACTGCATGAAAAAATTGTTAAATGAAGTAAGTTAGAATTGGAGACAAGAGACACATTTTTTCTCTCATGTGGAAATTAGATCTAAATTTTATATGTAAACATATATAGCATAGGCCTATATATAAAAACACATTAAGTTGTGCAGTATATACAAGGGAAGATTCCAGTGGCATAACTCCTTTGAACAACTGGCTTACAGCTTAACAAAATGAGTATCAGGAAGCTGAATGTGTTCTTGAAAGAGGCTGAGGTCAAAGGGATGGGGGCAGATGAACAGAGAATACATATATATGAAATGTACATATATGAAAATGGTACTAGGTTACTTGAGAGGATTGGATGGATTGGGAGAGATGATAAAAAGGGACATTGATCAAAATGCATTATACTTACAAAGTGACATGTTGAAACTTCTTTTGTATACCTACTTAAAGAAAATAAGAAAGTTAAAACCGTCCTGACAACCAAATGGGGAAAGGCAACTACTAAAGAATGAGGAAGTATGAGGGATACAAGCAATCTATACCTAGTTTTTTCATTGAAATCACATCGTTTTTTGTTGTGTTCAGCCTGGTCTTGAACTGTGACCATCTCCATTTCTGCTTTCTGAGTAGCTTGGATTACATTTATGAGCCACTATGCCTGTCCCCATTTGTATTGATTGTATTATCCTTTAAAATATTTTTATTGTAATTATAAAGTTCTTTTTTGGAGATCATTTCTATAAATATTATTTTATATGATCAGAGGTCTGTAAGCATTGTGCCTTTGGGTTCCTCTCCTAAGAGTATTCTCCTTTGGTATAATGTATCATGTGCTGATGAAATTTAGATCTAGATGGATTGCTGTTTTATTGTTTCACTTATTTTTTTTGAGATGTTTGTCTGTGCTAGGTATAAATCTCCCCTTGGATGAATATATGGCAAAGGTTTCCTCTTTTGGTAGGCAGACTCTTCATTCAGTTATTACTTTTTTCTATTGTGCAGTGTTTTAGAATTTGATGCAATTTCCATTTGTCAGGTCTGGTTCTTATTTCCTGAGCTATTGGAGTCATGTGTATACTATACGCTAACCGATTTTTTGCCAGGAGAGCGCCATTATTCAAGTCCTATTTAGAAAACCTTTGTCAAGGTTTTTGTCTTGAAGTGTTTTCCCTATATTTTCCTTAGCAGATTCAAGTTTTTGGGTCATTGAGCCTTGTGAAGTTGATTTTTGAATGGGGTAAGGGATAAAGGTCTGGTCAATCTTCAGTGTTTTCCCCAGAATCATTTGTTTCAATTTTTCAGTATCTTCTCTCTTACTGTATTGACTCACGTGTCTGCTTTGTGCTGAAACCATACTGTTTGTTTTTCTGGTGCTGTGGTATAAAGTTGGACATTGTGATAATTTTACTCTAGCATTGCTCTGTTTTGCCCAGGATTGCTTTGTCTAGAAAGGGTCTTTCAGGCTTCCATATGAATTTTAGGGTTGATTTTTCTTTTTTTGTTTGCTAGTTCTGGGGCTTCAGTTCCAACTTTTTCTGTTTATGTGGTACTGAGTAATCAAACCCAGGGCTTCATGCATTCTGCCACTAAGCCACATTCTCAGCTCCTGAACACTTAATTTTTATATATCTGGCATTGTCAGTTGGCGCTGCAACCAAGCATGACAAGCAAGGAGGTGACCATGCGGTGAGACTTGAACAATTCTGATGAGTAAGAGTTCAGCAACTATTATTTGGTCCTTAATATCATAGTACAGACAGCTTCAACGGCTAAAACTGGTCTGTGAGAGAGTGACCCAAACCCAGGTTACTGTAAAAATAGTGCCAAGGAAGATCAGAACTCTTTCAGTGTTTTCTCAGATGTTGGCATTATGAAAAGGCATATCATTAAAATATTAAGTTGCACCATGTTAAAGTAGATACTAGAAACATCTATGTAATTCTGAAATATGCAATTCCAGGAACTATTATCAAGGCAGGAAGAGGAGTCTCACTCTTTCTCTTTATAACTTGTTCCCTATTGCTACCGCTATGCCAACAGAATCACGTGTACTCTACTGCATCTCACTTATAAATACTGAATATGAAGTAGGCCTTTTGGGAATGTGGCTTACTGGTAGAGTGCTTGCCTACCATGCATGAAGCCCTGGGTTTGATTCCTTAGTACCGCATACATAGAAAAGGCTGGAGTGGGGCTGGGGATGTAGCCTAGTGGCAAGAGTGCCTGCCTCGGATACACGAGGCCCTAGGTTCGATTCCCCAGCACCACATATACAGAAAACGGCCAGAAGCGGCGCTGTGGCTCAAGTGGCAGAGCGCTAGCCTTGAGCGGGAAGAAGCCAGGGACAGTGCTCAGGCCCTGAGTCCAAGGCCCAGTACTGGCCAAAAAAAAAAAAAAAAAAAAAAAAGAAAAGGCTGGAGTGGCCTTGTGGCTCAAGTGGTAGAGTCCTAGCCTTGAGCAAAAGAAGCTCAGGACAGAGCCCAGGTCATGAGTTCAAGCCCAAGGCCTGGCAAAAAAAAAAAAGAAATAGAGAGTAGGACAATGATTACCAGGAGCCTGGGGGCAGAAGAGGGAGAGAGGGAAGGAACCAGGGATCTATGGGTCAAAAAGAACATTTCATCTGGGACAAATTGCTTGCAGATCTGTCACACACTAGGATAACCATTGTAAAAAATACATCCTATTTCAGTCACCAAACTCCAATTTACATGTCTCCCTGCATTTTAGTGACAAGTGAGAGAACCTTAGACTCTAGGGATCCTAATTTCATGATGTGGTGGGTTGGCCAAGTGTGCACTCAAACAGCATGAGGGAGCCAGGCAAGAATTTTACTGTTCTCTATGCCCAACATGCCCAGATCCAAGACTGCACATCCAGTTCAGAAGATAGATATGCACATGCCCTGGTGTTGTCAAGTATGCTCCAGTCAAGAGGGCATCAAGAACTTTGCTGGCCTCCCAAGTAGTCCTGTGCAGAGGTGAGGTAAAAAAGAAACTTGCATATGATAATCCCTTGTACCCCACTAGGGGAAATATCAGAAGGTGTTTTCCTTGGCCCCTCATCTGTCCCTTCTTGGATTTGATGGGGATGGAAAATGGTTCTCTTATGGTGTGAGGCAGTAATGATCATGGTACTCCTGACACCATGCAGGTGAAGACTGGTCAGACAAGCCCATTTTCCCCAAGGCAAGTGAGCCAAGTTGAGAATGCACCCCAAGCTGGCTCCTATGTCAGGACGTTTCCTGCTAACATTTCTGGAATCCTCAAAGGCAGCAGAAAAGAGACCTGGCACATGACACTGGGGCAAAAACCACAGCTGTGCAGTGTCCCTATGTCTCCTTTTACTTCCAATCCTGTCCCTTAACTGTTTTCCTTTCTGTCTCTTTATTGAGGTGGTCCCAGACCCCCAGTCACACTGGGTCTCAGTTTTCAGGGTCTGCAGCAGTAGCCACAGCTTCTCACACAGTGACTGAAGGTCAAAGGTTAGGCACAATGTCTTACTTAAGTCAGGTCTTCTAACTTTGCATGGCTATGAAGGGGCATGCAATTCCTATTTACAGGGAGAAACTGAGGATCCAAGGAGACAAGGATTTCACCAAGTTCAGGCAGAGGGCTTAGATTATGACTATACCCAACTCTGGTGCTTTCCTCAAGAATAGAACATCTCCCAATGGTAGACTGACCAAGGAAGTTACAGTCAGCTGAGAGATGAGAAGAGAGGGAGGAGTGTGTTGGGGTGCATGGGGTCATTGGGCCAGGAGGAGAAGAAGCAACTATGTAGAAGAGCATAGTCTGGAAGGGTGAGTGCCATTGGCAGCTTGTGAGGGAAGGGAGAGGCTGTTCCCAGTAGAGGCCCAGCTTGGGCAGAGTTTGGTATTTGGCTTAGAGCTTTCATTCACTTACACATGGACTCATTCATTCATTAATCCATTTAACAAAATTTTTGAGATGGGCACTGGTGGTTCATGGCTGTAATCCAAACTACTCTGGATGCTGAGATCTGAGGATCATCTGGGCAGGAAAGGCTGTGAGACTCTTATCTCCAATTAACATCCAGAAAAACAGACGTGGCGCTGTGGTCCAAGAGGTAGGTAGAGCACTTGACTTGAGCTGAAGAGCTCAGGGACAGTGTCCAGTCCCAGAGTTCAAGTGCCACGACTGACAAAAACAAACAAAAGAAAAAAAAAACCTTTTGAAGTGTGTGTAACCCTGGCTACTCAGGAGGTTGAGAATTTCAGTTTGAAGCTAGCCTAGACAAGAAAGTCCATGAGACTTTTGTCTCCAATAATCACCAAAAAAGCTGGAAGTAGAGCTGTGGTTCAAGTGGTAGACCACTATTTTTGAGCAAAGAAAAAAATATCAGTTACAGTACCCAGGCCCTGAGTGTTCAAACCCCAGAAATAGTGCAGAAAACCCAACCAAAACAACCTCCACCCCAAACTTTTAGAAGTGCCTGTTTAGTTAACTTATGAGATACAAAACTTCTGACTGGACAGAGATCAAATAGTCATCAGATGGAAAGTTGAATCCCAGGTATCCAAATTGATAAAACAACTGGTCACCTGGAAACAATACATACACAGCAGAGATGCTGGCTTCAAGGGTCAGCCAGCCAGGGCTCCTTCCAGAGGAAATATGTAGGCTAGAGAAAGACTTGCTGAGGGCAGAACATATCCAACCTAACATCATCAGCTGGGGTCTGGCCTGATCAGATAACCATAATGCTTGGCTTACAGATGGTTCATCTTCTATGTCCCAAGGAAAGATGAGATAAACAGCAGAAGCCCTGGGGCTGGGAATGTGGTTTAGTGGGAGAGTGCTTGGCTAGCACGCATGAAGCCCTGGGTTCTATTCCTCAGCACCACATACACAGAAAAAAGCCGGAAGTGGCACTGTGGCTCAAGTGGCAGAGTGCTAGCCTTGAGCAAAAAGAAGGCAGCGACAGTGCCCAGGCCCTGAGTTCAAGCCCCAAGGCTGGGGGAAAAAAAAGAAAAAAACAAGAAGGCCCCAATCCTATTCCCCCACACCTCATCCCCAACCCGGCCTACATGATCTTCATTGAAAGCACTGTACTTTATTATCTGCATAACATGCAGAACTCATTGCAGTGGGAATCTCAGTCAGACAACCCATAATTGAAAAACAGGCAAAAGATTGTATGTTTATAGTCTTAGGGATAGCTTCAAATGGTATAGTACTGTGGTCACACTGATGAACACAAAATAATTACACAATAAACAGCAAAGGCCCATGATCACACCATTATTGGAAAGAATTACAAGAACTCTCACAGAAAATTGGCGTAAGGGTCCCACAGATACCAGTACATCAGAAGGGTAATTAATAAACAAACCAAATGTTAAAACATCGATGTACTAGCATGAAACACAAGAGTAGAGAACAAAATTCACAAAATTGAGGACACAAAACATTTATAGGCATGTACTTCCACCTGTAACACTCACGAAGGGAGAGGATGACATATGGGAAGCCAAGGTGCCAAGTGTTAGAAAGGAAAGAGGAGATAATATAGAAAAATTCACAAGGTAAGAAAAAAATCCACAGGAGTTTTTTTATTTGAGGCAACCAATCAGTTTATAAAATACAATGCATCTTGATTAATGTCATCCCATGTATCATTCTCTTGCATTACTAGAACCACCTATACCTTCAAGTTTTGTGGTTACATTTTTACACATGTAAATAGAATATGATGACTAAATTTTTCTTTCAATCCTTCCTTTTTCCATTTGTCTTCCCATCCATCTCCCTGACCACCTCACCTCACATGAAACACATTTTAGCTTCTTGGTATTCATTCAACTGTTAGTTGTTCAAAGGAATGACTCCGTTGGAAAACTTTGGAGTATACCATTCTTTAGTAAGTGTGTGTGTGTGTATACATACATATACATATATATATATTTGATCTGTGTATTTTTCATGTACGTTTATAATTTAGACTTAACCTCTACATATGAGGAAAACCATGTACCATTTGTTTCTCTGAGCCTGACTTACTTCCCTTAATGTAATGTTTTCCAGATCCAAATGATAAGATATTATTCTTTCTGATACATGAGTAAAATTCTAAATATAACACACATAAATAATATACATTGCATATTGATCTTACTATATCACATTTTTGATCCACTTATCCATTGTAGGGCATCTGGGCTGTTTCCTATCTTGACTATGGTGAACAATACAGCAATGAACATGGGTGTGTGTGTCTTTATTGTATCCTGTGGTTTGAAATATTCTAGATAAAATGCCCACGAGTAGTATTGCTGGATCATGGAGTAGTTGTTGTTTTTTTGTCAGTCCTGGGGCTTGAACTCAGGGCCTGGGCAGTGTCTCTGAGCTTCTTTTGCTCAAGGCTAGCACTCTATCACTTGAGCCACAACACCACTTCCAGCCTTTTCTGTTTATGTGGTACTGAGGGCTTCATGCATGCCTGGCAAGCACTCTACCACTAAGCCACATTCCCTTAGAGTAAGGATATCTATGTGTTGTTTTTTGAGGAATCTTTAAACTGCCATCCATAGTGGCTACCGTAGTTTACATTCCTATCAGCAGTGTAATACCAATTTTGGGTATGTGGAATATATTTCTGCCAGTTAAGGGCATATGGAAAATGTTGCCTCCAGGTTTGGTCATATGCAAGATATGTCCTACAGTTTTGCTGATGCAGATTATGTCTCCTCCAGTTTTGATCATACATAAGGTGTCACCTCAAATTTTGGGTACATGAAGTTACCTTCTCCTGTTTGGATCATGTGGAATATTTCTCCCAGCTTTGCACATGCGAAAGATGTTTCTTCCAGTTTTTGACATGTGATCTTCTCCAGTTTTGGGCATGTGGATGAAGTCTCATTCAGTGTGGGTGCATGGAATGCAATACCTTCAGCTTTTGGTCTAGGGAATATATCTCCTCCAGTGTTTGGCATGTGGGATATATGTATCCTCCACTTTTCAGCATGTGGAATATATGTCTTCCAATTTTAGATGTGCAGAATATGTCTCCTCCAGTTTTGGTTGTGTTTAAGATGTCTCCTCTAATTTTGGGCACATGAAGATGTCTTCTTCCGTTTTGGGCATGTGAGTATGTGTCAATTTTTGGCATTTGGAATATGTCTGCTCTAATGTGGGTGGAACATGCCTATTCCAGTTGTGAATATGGAATAAATGTCCTCCAATTTGGGGCATGTGCAAGATGTCTCCTCCAGTTTGGGGAATGTGGAGGATGTCTCCTCTAATTTGTGTATGTGGAATATGTCCCTTCTGGTTTTAAGAGTATAGGATATGTTTCTTCCATTTTTCTGCATGTGGAAGGTACCTCTGTTGTTTTTGGAAATTGGAATATGTCTCATCCACTTGTGTGCATGTGGAAGATGTTTCCTCCAGGTCGGGTATGTAGCATATATCTCTTGCTGCTTTCGGCGTGTGGAATACTATATCTTCTCCAGTTTTGTCTCTGTGGAATATATCTCTTCTAGTTTATGGAACATGGCTATGTCTGTTCCAATTTGGGCATGTGTAATATGTCTCCATCCGTTTTGGGCAAGTGGAAGATGGCGCCTGCAGCATTTGGTATGTGGAATAAGTCTCCTCTACTTTGGGACATGTTGAATATGTGTTATCAAATTTTGAGCATGTAAAATATGTCTCCTCCTGTTTTGGATATGTGGAATATGTCTCCTCTAGGTTTCTGCATGTAGAGTACATTTCCTCTTGTGGGCATGTGGAATAAGTTTCCTCTGCTTTGGGGCATGTGGAAGATATTTCCTGCAGGGTTGTCATTGTGGAAGATATATACTCCTATTTTGAGCCTATGGAACATGTTTCCTCCAGTTTTGGGATATGGAAGATGTCTCTTGCACTTTCCACCATGTGGAATCTGTGTCTTCCATTTTGAAGCATGTAGAAGATGTATTCTCCTGTTTTTAGCATGTGTAAGATTTCTCCTCCAGGTTTGTACATGTGGAATATGTGTCTTCCAGTATTCATCATGTGCAATACTACTACTCCATTTTTGTACTTGTGGATTATGTGTCCTCCAATTTTTGGCATAGGAAATACAAATCCTCCAGTTTGAGGTATGGGGAATGTGCCTCCTCCTACTTGGGTCATGTGCAATATGTTCTCCAGTGTTGCCCATGTGAAAGAAGCCTCCTCCAATTTAGGGCACATGGAAGATGTCTCTGTCAAGTTTGTCCATGTGGAATATGTCTCCTCCAGTTTTTGGCATAGGAAAATATGTCCTCCAATTTTGGGTGTGTGGAAGATGTCTCCTCCAGTTTAGGTTATGTGGAGTATTTCCCTTGCATTTTTTCAGCATTTGGAATTTGTGTCAGTTATTGGCATGTGGAATATGTCTCCTAATTTAGGGCATGTGAAATATCTCCACCAATTTTAGTTATGTGTAAGATGTATCCTTGAATTTTGGGCACCTGGATGATGTCTGCTTCTTTGGGTGTGTGGAATATGTCCTTCTCAGTTTTTGGCATTTGGAATATGTCCCTTCCAACTTTGTGCTTGTGGAATACTTCTCTTCTAGTTGTGGGTATGTGGAATAAATTTCTAATTTGGGGTATATGGAAGATGTCCCCTCCAGTTTTGGGAATGCAGAAGATGTCTCTTCTAGCTTTGTGCCTGTCAAATATGTCTCTTCCAGTTTTATGGATATAGAATATTTATTTTCCATTTTGGGCATGTGGAATGTGTCTCCTCCAGTTCTGACCATGTGAAAGTTGTCTCCTCAATATCTGTGCATGTGGAATATATCTCCTCCAGTTTTGGAAATATAGCATCTCTCTCTTCCAGGTTTGTGCATGTGGAATACGTTTCTTTCAGTTTTCTGCATATGGAATGGATCTTCTCCAATTTTGTGCAGGTGGAATGTGTCTCCTCCTGTTTATGGCATGTAGAAAATGCCTGATCCATTTGTGTTAATGTGAAATATATTTCCTCCAGTTTTGGACACTGGAATATGTCTTCTGCAAGGTTGTGCTGGTGGAAAATGTCTCTTCCAGTTTGCCCATGTGGATGATATCTTCTCAATAGTTGTGCATATGGAATGTATCTCCTCCAGTTTTGTAAACAGGGGATATGTGTCTTCCAGTTTTGTGCATGTGGAATATATGTATCGTGCAGTTTGGAAAATGCCTGCTCTATGTTTGTTTGTATGGAATATATTTCCTCCAATTTTGGGCATGTGGAATATGTTTCCTCCATTTTTGTGCACAGAGGAGATCTCTTTTCCATTTTTTGCATGTGGAAGATGTCTCCTCCAGTTTTGAGAATGTGGAATTAATCTATTTTTATTTTGGGCATGTGAAATATGTCTTCAATATTGGGCGTGTTGAAAATACCTGCTCTTTTTTGCATGTGGAATATAGTTCGTCTTGTTTTCAACATATGGAAGATTTGTCTTCCATATGTGGGCATTTAGAATATTTATCTTCTAGTTTTTGTTATGGGAAATATATCTCCTCCCATATTGGGCTGTGTGGAATACATCCTCTCCAATTTGGGCATGTGGAAGATGTCTTATCCAGCTTTGTACATGTGGAATATATCTTCCAAATTTCAGTATATGGAATATATGTGCTTCCGGTTTGGGCCTATGGAATATGTCTCTTCCACTTTTGGGCATGTGGGATCTGTCTCCTTCTGTTTCAGGCATGTGAATATGTTTCCTCCTGTTTAGGAAATGTGGAATATGTCTCCCATTTTGGGCATGTGGAATACATCTTTTCCTGTTTGGGGCCAGTGGACATTTTCTCCCTCTTGTTTTGGTTATGCCAAAGCTGTCTCCTCCAGTTTGTGCATGTCAAAGTTGTCACCTCCAGGTTTTGATATACGGAAGATATCGCCTCCAGTTTTGGGCATGTGGAAAATTTCTCCTCCAGCATTGTGTATATGCAGTATGTCTCTTCCAGTCATGGGCATGTGGAAGATATCTCCTCCAGTTTCCAGCTTGTGGAAGATGTCTCCTCTGGTTTTCAGTTTGTGGAACATATATCCTCCAGTTGGGGGCATGCAGAATATGTTTCCTCCACTTCTGGACATCCCTATAGCCAACATTTGCAATGCTCCTCAGCATGGAATGTGACTACTCCATCTCTAAATGACATGCAGCCACAAGTGCTGTCTTAGGAAAGTTCTATTTTTCAACTGCACAATGCCTGCTATATATCCCCTCCAATCCACTTGAGAATGGAGATTCACCCAGCTCGTGTCATCAGGAAAATTGGATAATTCAGTTTTCCTCAACAGAAAATGTCTCTTGTATTCCTCAGCCCGGAGTATGTGTACTCTAGGTAAACACACCATGCAATGTTTTTCCC
This sequence comes from Perognathus longimembris pacificus, assembly GCF_023159225.1. NCBI lineage: Eukaryota > Metazoa > Chordata > Mammalia > Rodentia > Heteromyidae > Perognathus > Perognathus longimembris. The sequence goes on from NC_063161.1 coordinate 51,360,333, forward strand.
CAGCATTCCTTCACGTGGTATGTGTTCATCCACCTCTCCTCAATATGGAATGTCTTTCCCCATCATTTTTCAACTGAAAGTATCTCCTCCAGTTTTGAGCAAGAGCAATGTTTTCAGAACGTGGAATATATCTCCTCCAATTTTGTATATGTGGAATACATCTTTTCTAGTTTTGTGCTGTAGAAGATGTCTCCTTCAGTTTACAGCACGTGGAATATATCTCCTTCAATTTGGGACATGTGGAGTGTATCTTTTCCAGTTTTGTGCTGTGGAATATATCTCCTCAAGTTTTGGGCAAGTATAATAGGTCTCTATGTTTGGGCCCAGGTCTCCTCATCCATTGTCCTGAGCATAAAAGGTGTGTGCTACAGGTCACTCAGCAGAATGGGCCTCCTCGAGCCTTACTCACATGGAATATCTATGCTTCAGTGCCTCTCTGCATAGAATATGTCTACTCTACTTCACAGTGTACTCCAGCACTTGTTAAGGTGGAATCCATTTATCGCAGTAGCCATGACGATTGAAAAAATGTAAAGGCCAGGTCTCAACAGACTGAATGCCATCTCCGTTTGCTCACTACAGCAAGGAATAGATCCAGTCTAATTTTTCTCAGCAAGGAATGTATTTGTCCTGCTCTCTAGAGCATGAAGAGGATGTGTCCCAAGTCTTGCCAGCCTTGCAAACATGGATTCCAGCTCTCTACCGAAGTTGGTTATTCTCTTGAGGATTCTTTAACTTCCACTATGCTCAGTATGGGATATATGTGCTCCTGTTCTCCTTGGCATGGAATGTATCGATTCCAACTATCCATGAGAAGGTAAGCATTTATTCATGGCAAGCATTTGTTAGCATGAAACTATCTCCTTCCTGTATCCTCATTGCTCATAGCAGAAAATGACCTCTTCAGTTTTTCTCCTGCATGGAATCAGTGTACTTCAGTTCATTCCTCATGTTCTATGTCTACCTCATGTCTCTACAGGAAGAAGTGAAGCTATTATCACTGTCAGTAGCATGGAACGTGGCAAGTGAAGCTCTACTCACAAGGTAAGTATCATATCAAGTTTTCCTTTTGGTGGAAGCTATCTACTCCAGCTGTGCTGAGAATGGAATATTTGTAATGTAGCCCACCTCAGGTAGGTAATTACTAACTCAGTTCTCTTCAGCATGTTGACATGTGTATATATAGCACAGAATGTGTCTGCGCTAATCCTCTTCAACATATAGACTGTGACTCTGATGCATCCTTAAGTTGGAGTGTGTCTACTCCATTCTACTTCATCAAAAGAGGCTCATGATGAAGTTGAGGCTCTTAGCATCGCAGGTGATGAAAGCAGCTCTTGTCGGCATGGTAAGTGTCAACACTGGCATTCTCAGGCATGGAATCTGGCAAGTATAGTGCTCTTTGGCATGGAGTACATCTACCTCAGCTCTGCTCAGCATGGGATCTGTGGACTGCAGTTCTACTCAGGATGAGTGTGTCTCTTTCATGAAATGTGTATACAGCACTCCATGTCCTCATGGAACCCGTCTTCCCATCTATGAAGGCTCTTTACAACATGGAATATGGATGATCCTGCTCTTCTCAGAGGAAATGAAACCACAGAGCTCACTCAGGTATCATTTCCAGTATATAAAGAATAAAGACATGTTGTGCAGTCACTTCAGAATGGAGTGAGACTCCAGCAGCTCTCCTCAGCTTGAAATGCATGTATTTTAGCTCTGCATCACAGAATGTACCTACTGTTGCTTTGCTCAGCAGGGAATATGTGTTCTCCAGTTCTCCTCAACATGGAATGGATCTCCTCCTTCTCTTTTCCTCAAGAAATTTGTGTCCTCCAAGTCATCTAATCATGGAATGCCTTTATACTAGCTCTGTTTAGCATGGAATCTATGTATTCCAACTTTGCTAAGCTAGGTAGGCATCTATTCCAGGACTATGAGGAATCGGTCATGTTTTGTTCTTTTTAGTATGGCACATATATGTTCTTGCCTTGTCATCCTCCTCCGTTCCTGCTTCTGTTTCCATGGAAGTCTTTGATTCTAGCTCTCCTATGTGTAATGTTAGGCAGGTGACAAACATCTCCTAGTTCATCTTAGGATGCCGTGAATGCCAACAACTCTACAATGCATAGAGTTCTTTGACAGCATCCTGTCAGGTTGGGGGCACCTCTGGTCATGTTATATAACAGCATATGCAAAATTTGAGGGCACAACAAAGTAGAATGTTCCTGCTGCAGCTTTACTGGAGACCTGATGTTTTGCTGAAGGCACTTCAACATGGGATTCTGCTCCTCTAGTTTGCCTCAGTGTGCATTGTATCTGGCTTACTGTCCTCTGGCTGGACTATGTCTAGCTTGGTTCTTGCCAGGCTGAAATGCATCTTTTCAGTTCTCCTTGAGGTGGATGGCTTGGAGCTGCAGTTCTTATTCCAGGTCTCCAGAGGAAGGACAGTGTCAGCTGCATCCTTTACATCAAGGAATCAATCTCCTGGTGCTCACTCACTTCAGGAAGAATTAATTTACTCTAAATGTCCTTGTCATGGAATACAGCTCCTTCTGCTCTTCAGAGAATGGGATAAATATGCACCAATTCTACTCAGCATTGAAACCATTTTCTCCAGCTCTTTTCAGGAGTGCTAACTCCACGTTTCTCTATCATGGAATTATTGTGCACCCTGCTCAGCATGGAATATAACAGTGTTCTGTCTGTCCTGGAATCCAAGTATCTGAATTTGGTAAGTGTCATCTTTGGGTCTATTTAGCATGGATTTCTTTCCTTTCTCTTTCCTCATTTCCAAATCCACCTTTCCCAAATTTCCACACAAGGGAATCAATGCCTTGCATCTTCACATGACAGAATTGGTCTCCAAAAATTCCTTCAGTATGGGATATGTTGATGCCATATCCAATCAGCATAAAAAATGTCAATGCTTCCAGACACCAGTGGCTCATGTCTTTAATCCTAGCTACTCAAGTGGCTGAGATCTGAGCATTATAGTTCAAAGGCAGCCCGGGCAGGAAAGTCTGTGAGACTCTTACCTCCAATTAGCCAGCAGAACCTGAAGTGGTGCTGCAGCTCAAGTGGTAGAGGTGAAGTGATCAGGGACAGCACCCAAGTCCAGAGGTCAAGCCTCATGACTGAACCCCCCCCCCCCAAAAAAAAAAAGTATATGTCAATGCCGGTTATCCTCAGCATGACATCTATTTATTCCATCTTTCTTAAGTAATATCAATTTCCTCTCCAGCAATGTGCTTAATAAACACTTGAAATGTGTTACTGCATATTTCTGTGTTCTTTTCTCTTCATCAAGTTATACACTTATTCCAGCTCTCCTCAGCATGATTACTTCTACTCAGGGTCTTAGGATGACGTGCATTTCAAGCAACTCTCCTCAACAAGGTAAGTGTCAATGCTAGTATCCTTTAGCATGTAGTATTGTTAATACATTTCTCATTGTCCTGAAGGTCTCCTCAACATGAGATCTGTCTACCTCTGTTTTACTAAGCTTGGTTTAGCAGGTTTCTATTCACTGAATTGACCACTAGGCTCTTCAGTGGCCTAGATCCTGCACTCTTCCTCATAGAATATGGTCTACTCAAGTACCCATAATGTGGAATATGTCTCTAGCTTTATCCTCAGAGAATTGTCTGCTTTAGCACCCTGCTGCATGGCATGTGGATTTCATACTTTGAGTTGGCTTGGAATGCATTTCCTCCAGTCAGATTTCTTAGGAAGATAGTGTCCTGTGCAACTGTTTTCATCAAGAAATACACCTACTCTAGGTTTATGCCTAGGTGGGGTCTCAGTCCTCCGAGTGTGAGCCTGGCATGTTAAAGGTACTTCTCCTCGGCAAGATCCGTGTCAATTCCAGTTTTTGTCAGCGTGGAGTCTGACTAGTTCAGTGCTCCATGTCGTGGAATTTGTCTACTGCAGCTCAGATCAAAACCAACACAAAATGAAATGTGTCTTCTGCAAGTCTTGTCATCATGGAATCAATCACCCATTTACCACAGGTCTTGTCAGCTTGGGATATCCCTTATGATTTCTTTATAATAATGAAATGCATGTAATCCAGCCATAGGTGCTGTTTTATAAAAGGTCTGCTTTACAGCTGTGCAATACCTGGAATGTATCTCTCCAACCCACTTGATAATCAAATAAGACTCACCCAGATCTTGTCTTTTTGGAAATTGTATAATTGAATTCTCTTCAGCAGAGAATACCTCTTGTTCCAGCATTCATGAGTCTGGAGTGTTTTCTCCATATCAGCAAACAATGCAGTGTGTTTCTCCAGCTTCCCTCCACATGGAATGTGTTCATCTACCTCTCTTCAGTGTAGAATGTCTGTCCTCATTTCAACCTAAACTATGTCTCCACCAGTTTTGGTCATGTGGAATATATCTCCTCGAGTTTTGGACATGAAGAATATGTCCACCCAATTTTGGAACTGTGGAATATGTCTATTCAATGTTAGGTCCGCATCTTCCCAGCAAAGAATATGCCTCCTCCATTGTCATGAACATGAAAAGTGATGGCTGTAGGTCTTCTACAAGAGTGGGGATTCTCCAGCCTTTCTCACGTGGAATCTTGTCTGTTCCAGCCTTTCTAAGCATGGAATGTGTCTACTCCAGTGAACTGTCTATACTGTTTCTCCTCCAGCACTTCTCAAGAGGGTGTCCATTTTTCCCAGTCAGAAAAATATGGCTATGCGTGCACAGACAGTAGGACATCTCCTTTTGTTCACTCCAAGAGGGAATAGATCCATTCGAATTTTTCTTAGCTTTGAATGTCTCTATCACTGCTCTTGAGAACCTGAAGTGGACCTGTTTTAAGTCTCCTCAGCATGGCAATCAAGGATTCCAGCTCTCTGTAGGAATGTGATGTTGCCTTGAGGATTCTTTGTCATCTGCTCCCACTTCCTCAGCATGGAATATGTGTGCTTCTGTTCTCCTGGGCATGGAATGCATCAATTTCAGCTCTTCTCAGTCAGGTAAGCTTTTATTTGGGGCAAGCATTTCTTAGCATGGAACCATCTCCATTCTGTATTCACATGCAAGACTGAATCTTTTCCCTCTTTGCTAAGACCATAAAATTCATCACTTCAGTCTGTTTGCTAGGTGGAATCAATGTATTTGCGTTCATTCCTCACAGTCCATGTTTACCTATCTCTTTGCAGGATGGAATAAAGCTATTGTTGCTGTTTCCAGCATGGAAAAATTCAAGTGCAGCTCGGCGCAAACGGTACGTATCACCTGCTGTCCTTGTTGTGGAATGTGTTTATCCGAGCTGTGTACCTAATGGAAGATATCTAATGCAGCCCTCCTCAGATAATTTCTTTTCCTTATTTTTAAAATTTTGTTGACAAGGTGTTGTGCACAGGGGATACAGTTACATAATAAGGCAGTGAGTACATTTCTTGTGATATCTTACACCCTTGTTTTTCTTTCCCTTCCCTAGATCATGGAGGCACAAATACAATGCCCAGTGTACCAAAATCATATACAGTAACCATGTAGCTTACGCCAAAGAAATTCACCTAGATCTTTAAATGTAAGGTTAACAATAGAATCCTCCTGTGTCCTGATCTTAGAGTTGTTTTTGCTTATACATAATGTAAGGTGGCTGAACCAAACCTGTGGAAATACCATTTGAAAAGAAGAATTTGTTTTGTAGACTTGGTCCCTACTGTCTCCCCTCCCCCCACCCTGACAGACATATATCAAGGAGACCATGCCCCTTTGTTCTCTGTGTGCTAGGCTTGTCTCGCTCAACATTATTCATTCAAGTTCTGACCATTTCCCTGCAAATACCAATATTTTATCACTTCTAATCACTATGTAGTAATTCATTGTGTATAGGTACCACCTCTTTATTTATTTATTTATTTATTTTTTTGCCAAGTCCTGGGCCTTGGACTCAGGGCCTGAGCATTGTCTCTGGCTTCTTTTTGCTCAAGGTAGCACTCTGCCACTTGTGCCATAGAGCCACTTCTGGACGTTTTCTATATATGTGGTGCTGGGAAATTGAACCCATGTATATGAGGCAAGAACTCTTGCCACTAGGCCATATTCCCAGCCCAGGTACCATATTTTTTGTATCCATTCTTCTGTAGTGGGGCATCACAATCTTCAGGTAATTTCTAATTCAACACTCAGCATGGAATCCATTTCAAATATGTGTCTTTATACCATAGAATGTGTCTAGTACAGTCTCTCTGGAGAGACATAGAATGTGTCTCTAAATTCTCTTTACAATGGAACGATGGAATGGTCTTTGCAACATGGCATGAGCCCAATCCATGTCTCCTCCTCTTGGAATGCATATTGTCGAACTCATTTCATTGAACAACACATCTTCTCAGATGTCTTGAGTATGGAGTTCACCTATCCCGTCTCTCCTCAGCACAGATAATGTCTCCACTTGTTTTTATGAAGGGCATACTATTCCATCTCTGCTCAGCATGGAGTGTACCTCCTCAGTTTCTCCTCAGCATGAAACTTGTGTAAATCAGCTGTCCTCCTCACAGTCAGTTTCTTGTGCATCAGTGTGCAGCTTGGAATCTGTCTGTTGCTTGTCCTTTCAGCTTGGGACACACCACCTCCAGCTTTCTTCATCAGGAGCCTCTGGATGAAGGTAAAGCTCTCAGCAACGCAAGTGATGAAATCAGCCCGTCAGCAAGGTAAGTGTCAACACTTGCATTCTCCAGCTTGGAATCTCGTGAGTATAGTGCTCCTTGGCATGGAGTACATCTACCTCAGTTCTCCATAGCATGGAATCTATGAACTTCAGTTCTACTCAGGATGAGTGTGCCTCTTTCACAAAATGTATATGTAGGACTCCATGTCCTCATGGATCCCATCTTCTCATCTATGATGGTTTTCATCTGAATGAAACATGTCTACTCCTGCTCTTCTCAGCATGAAATGAATCCGCAGAGCTCACTGAGGTATCACTTCCAGTATATGAAGAAACAGTATCTGTGCAGTCCACTTCAGAATGGAGTGAGACTCCAGTGGCTCTCCTCAGCAAGAAATGCATGTATGCTAGCTCTCTGTATCAGGGAATGTGTCTACTGCTGCTTTCCTCAGTGTGCAATGTTTCTCCAGTTCTCAACATGGAATGTGTCTCCAGCAGCTCTCTTGCTTATAAAGTGTTTGTTCTCCAAGTCTTCTCATCATGGGATGGTTTTCTACCAGGTCTGTTTAGCATGAGATCTACTCCAGCTCTGCTAAACAAAGTACATGTATAGTCAAACTCTAGTCCAGCACTATGAGAAATTGAACATCTCTGTTCTTCTCAGTACGGAATATACCTGTTCCATCCTTGTCAATCTCTGTTCCTGCTTTTCACCATGAAAATCTTTGATTCCAGCTCTCCTAGGTGTAATGCTTGGCATGTGATTTACCTCTCTTCGTTTTCATTAGGAGGCAATGAATGTCAGGAGCACTGTGATGAATAGAATTCTTTCATAGGATCCTATCATGGAATAGGTCTCCTGGTATATTATGCGATTGCATATGCATTTGGGGGCACAACAAAATGGAATGTTTCTAATGCAGCTTTCCTGAAGACTTGATCCTTTACTTCTGGATATTTGAACGTGGGATGTGTTTACTCTAATTTGCCTCAATGTGGATATAACTCCTTTTACTCTCCTCAAGGAGGGAGTATGTGTGTTCTGATTCTTGTCAGGCTGAAATGCATCTCTTCCAGTTTTCCTTGGGGTGGAAGAAATGGAGATGCAGGTATTACTGCAGATCTCCTGTGGAAAGCCAACATCAACTACGGCCTGTACAGCCTGGAATCAATCTCTTGTTGCTCACTCACCTCATCTACTCTTAGTGTCCTTATTATGGAATGCAACTCCCCCTACACTTCAAGGAGTGGGATGAATAGCTCCAGTTCTGCTCAGCATTGAAACCATCTTCTACCAGCTCCTTTCAGGAAGCTGGGCACTCCAGGTTTCTCTGTCTTGGAATCATATTGCATCATGCTCACCATGGAATATACTACTGATCTTTCTGTCCTGGAATCCAACTATCTGAACGCTACTAAGGTATGTGTCAACCTGGGGTCTCTTTAAAATAGAATTCTCTCTCCTTCCTCTTATTTCAAAATGTATATTTTCCATCTTCTCAGAATGATATGAATAGCTTGTATCTCTTCTCGTGGTGAAACTGATCTCCACAAAAACATTCAGAATATTTGGACACCATCTCTTTTCAGCATGGAATATTTGAATTCTAGTTCTCAACATGGATTTCATTGGTTCCAACTCTCTTAAGTAAGGTAAATAGTCACTTCAGTATTGTGTTTAATACATGTGAAATGTGTTTACTACCTTATTTTTGTTTTGAAATCCATCATTATTATAGCATCTTTCAATAGGGGTGGAGTCAGCACCAGTTCTCTTCATCAAGGAATACACCTATTCCAGTTCTCCTCAGCATGCATCCTTCTACTACTCATTATCTCAGCATGGTATGTGTTTAAAGCAGCTCTCATCAGCAAGGTAAGTGTCAATGCAAGCATTCTTTAGCATGCAGTCTTGCTGCTAGCATACTGGTCTTTGTCATGGACTGTTTCTACTGTGGGTCTCCTCAGCATGAGATCTGTTTACCTCCTTTCTGCTCAGCATGACTGAGCAGTTTTCTGTCCAGTCAAGGGACCCCTAGGCCATTCAGGAGGCCAGATCCTGCATTCTTCCTCAAAGAACGTGATCTCAGGCAAACTGCACATGGCATGTGTCTGTAGCTTTCATCTCCAGAAAGGTAAGCATATGTTTTAATGCAATTCAGCACAGCATGTTATTTTCATCTTTGAACGTGTCCTGGAACACATTTAACTCCAGCCATATTTCTCAGGAAGAATTGTATCCAAAAAACTGCACTTACTCTATGTATGCTAGCCGGGATTCCTCTCCACAACATGTCAGCCTCGCAAGTGATAAAGGCAGTTCTCCTTGGCAAGGTACGCATCAACTCCAGTTTTTGTCAGCATGGAGTCTGGCTAGCTCAGTGCTCCTTGTCATGGAATACCTCTACTGTAGCTCTGATCAAGCCCATTACAGTGGCCAAGCCCAGTACAGAATGGAATGTGGCTTCTCTGACTCTTTCCCTCATGGAATCCATCACCCATTTACTGCGGGTTTTTTCAGCATGAAATTAACAGATTCAGAATATGCAATTTTTGGTTTCCATCTGTACAAAACATGGAATGCAAGTCTGCTCATTTTTTTGTAAAAGTAATGAGAATGGACCAGCTCTCTTTCTCTGGGAATATGTATAGATGCATTCTCTACCCTAGAATGTTTCTCTTCCAGTTCTTCTGAGCATTAATGACATTTCCCATGGTTATCTTTAGCATAAAATACATGTGTATGAGCAGGGAATATGTTTGTTCAGTTCCCTTCCTTGGTAAATTGGCTCCTTCAGTTCTTCTCAAGCATTAAGGCTGTTCTTGGCACAGGAACCATCAACTCCAGCTCTGGTAAGCAAGGCAGCTCTCAACTCCAGGATTTTCCTGCATGGAGTATGGGCTTCTGTATTTCTTTCATGGAATGGATCAGCTCCAGTTCTCCTCAGTAAGCTATCCCAGCAGCCTTTTGCATGGATTCTTGGCCACCACATTTCTCCCTCTCTTGGAATATACAGAATTGGGATCTGTTTCCTTAGAGATGTCCTTAAAGCAGCTTTTGTCAGCAAGATAAGATTCAAGTGTGGCATTCTTGAGTAGACAGCTGGCTAGTAAAACATTACTTGCTTAGAATACATTGGCTTAGTACAGAATGCATATTATTTAGCCCATGCCTGCATGGAAGCTGTCTATTCATACTCTTAACGTCTTGGAATCGCTGTAGTCATACTTTACAAAGTTCCTCAGCATGAAATGTGATTTGTTCCATCTCTACTATACATGAATTACAGCCATGGATGTTACCTTAGAAAAGATTGCCTTTCCAACTGTACAATTCCTGCGATGTATCTCCTCCAATTCACTTGACAGTGGAGTGAGATTTACACTGCTCTTTTCATCAGGGAAATTGTATACTTGGATTCTCCTCAGCAAACAATGGCTCTTCTTCCAGCATCCCTCAGTCTGGAGCATGGAAACTCCAGATAACCACAACATGCGATGTGTTTCTCCAGCTCTGCTCCACATGGAATGTGTTCATCCACCACTACTCAGTGTGGAAATGCCTCTCTTCAGCTTTTCTCAGCCCAGAATGTGAATGTGCCTCCTCCAGTTTTGAGCAAGAGAAAAATGTCTTATCCTCTTTTAGTCATGTAGAATATGTCTGCCAGTTTGGGGGAGTTAGAATGTGTCTATCGCCTCCAGTTTGGGGCATGTGCAATATGTCTCCTCCAAGTGTGGGCCCAGTTTTCTTCAGCATAATCGTGAGCATGAAAGTGGTATTTTGCAACTCAGCCTCCTCGAATCTTCCTCAGGTGGAATCTATATGCTTCAGTGCCTTTCTGCACCGAATGTGTCTACTCCAGTTCCCAGTCTAAAATAGCTCTTCACGCACATCTAAAGTTTGAATCCCAGTTTCCCTGAGGATGGAAAATGTCAAGATTTCTACAGACTGAAGGACACCTCCTTTTATTCACTCCAGCAAGGAAGAAATATACTCTAATTTTCTCGACAAGGAATGTATTTGTCATTGCTCTCTAGAGCATGAAGAGGATGTGTCCCAAGTCTCCCGAGGGTTATTGTCATGGATTCCAGCCCTTTGCAGCAAGCTGAATATTCCCTTGAGGATTCCTTATTATGGAATCATCTCCCACTATCTGCAGCATAGGATACACGTGCTCCCATTCTTCTTGGCATGGAATGCATCTATTCCAACTCCCACAAGATGGCAAGCATTTCTTTCGGGTAAGTTTTTGTCATCATGAAACCATCTCCTTCCTGGATCTTCGGGCAGTATTGAATCTTTTCCCTCATGGCTCATAGCATGAAATGAATCTCTTCTTTCTCTCTGCTGCATGGAATCTGTGTGCTCGAATTCATTTTCATGGTTTATGTCTACCTCATGTCTCTGTAGGAAGGAATGAAGCTACAGTTGGACTCAGCATCATGGATTATAGCATGTTCAACTCTCCTCATAAGGTAAGTATCATGTGCAGCTTTCCTTTTTGTTGAAGCTGTCTACTCCAGCTGTGCTGAGAATGGAATATATGTAATGCAGCCCTCTTCAGGTAAGTAATTACTAACTCAGTTCTCCTCAGGATGTTGACATGTTTACTTATAGCATTATAGAATGTGTCTACCCTAGTCCTCTTCAACATATAGACTGTCACTCTCATGTCTCCTTACATTGGAATGTGTCTACTCCAGCACCTTACAACATGTCGTGAGATTTCACCATGTCTCATTCACTTGGAACACATATCATCCATCTCCATTCACTGAATAGTTTGCTTACTCCAGCTGCCTTGAGCAAGGAATGCTGCTTCTCCATCTCCTCTCAGCATGCGATGTGTGTCCCTTTCTATTTTCCATGAGGAGTACCTTACTACTTTTTCTTCTTAGCAAAAAGTGCAATTCCACAGATTTTCATCAGCATGAGTTGTGGCTAGAGCAGCTCTCTTCTTCAGTCAGTTTCTGGAATCAGCCTGGAATCTGTATTATAAGTTAGCTCAGCATTGCATGCATCATCTCATCTCTCTGAAGCTGGGGCTCTCAGCATGGTATTGTTAAAAGCAGCTCTTGTGAGCAAGGTAAGTGTCTACTCAACACTCTCCTGCATGTAACTGGGAAGTGTACCACTCTTTGGCATGGAGTGCATCTACCTCAGTTCTCCTCAGCGTGGATTCGATCAACATCAGTTCTACGAAGGACAGGATGTGCTGGTTCCAGCTCCCATCAGCATGGAGTGCATGCATTCTATATGTCTACATCAGGGAATCTGTCTACTCTGACTTTCTTTATCAGAGATTATGCCTTCTCCAATTCTCCTCAACATGGAATATGTCTCCTCCAGCTCTCTTCCACATGAAATGTATGTCCTCCAACTCTACTCCTCATTGGATGCCTTTCATGAGATCTACAAATCTACTGTAGCACTATGGAATCGTCTGTCTTCTGTTCATCACAGTATGGAGTATATCATTTCTGTCCTTTTCAACCTTGTTCCTATATCACCATGGAAGTCTGATTTCAGCTCTCCTAGGTATATTCCAAGGCATGTGATATACCTCACCTAGTCCTGCTTAGAATGTGGTGAGTTTCAGCATTTCTACAAGGCATAGAAATCTTCAACAACACCCTATCATGGAAGACTTTTCTACTCCTGTTACACACGAGTCATTTGCATTTGAGGGCACAACAACATAGCATATTTCTGCTGCAGCATCCATGAAGAACTGTATAGCCTGGAATTGATTTCCCTTTGCTCACTCAGCTCAGCAAGAAATGTATCTACTTTTAAGTGTCCTTACCACGGAATACATCTTCTGTTGCTCTCCAGGGAATGGAATGTATATGTTCCAGTTCTTATCAGCACTTCAGCTCTTTTCAGGGAGGAAATTAGTAGTGCAACTTTCTTTATAATGGAATCATCTCACATGTATTGCAGCTGTCTTTTCCTGGAATCCATTTATGTGAGCTATGCTTACTAATGTAAGTTTCAGCTTGAGGTCTCTTTAGCATGGATTCATCATCTACTTTGCTCAGCATGGAATGTACTACTGTTCTCTTTATGCTGGAATCCAATTATATCAGCTCTACATGTGTAGGTGAGTATCAAGTTGGGGTCTCCTTAGCATGTGTTCATGTCCTTCCTCATTCCTTATTTCCCAAATACATCTCTTTCATCTTTTCTCAGGATGGAGTCAAGGGCTTGAATCTCTCCCCATGGTGAAACTGGTCTCCATGATGCATCTCTAATCAGCACGGAATATTCATGTCCGCGTCTCATCATCATGATCTCCTTTTATTCCAGGTGTCTTAAACAAGGTAGATGCCCACTCTTGTAATCTGCTTATTACATTTGAACTCTGTTTAATACATGTTTATCATGAAATATACCTGTTTTGGCAGTTGACAGCAAGGAATGTGTCAGCTCCTTTTCTTTTCATCAAGGAAGACACCTATTCCAGCTTTCCTCACCATTAGTCTTTCTACTCAGCATCTCAACATGACATGTGTATAAAGGAGCTGTTACCAGCAAGGTAAGTATCAATTCCAGAATTCTTTACCTTGTAATCTTGTTAGTGTAGTGCTTGTTGGCCTGGACTACATCTACTGGAGCTCTCCTCTTTTTAATTTTGTGAGGATACTATACCCCAAATTCATTTCCTGTACCCCTAAAGCCGCTCACACAGTCCTGGCACAGAACAGGTATTGATAAACAGGCAAGCACGATCATGTTGCTAAAGTCATGATCACATTGTAAGGAAATTGTCTGTTATGTGTTTCATCAGCTTCAGGAAACCATAGCCTGTCCCCATCTACACCAAGACAGATGAGGTATGGGGAGGTTGGCATACACGGTCATTGTTGCCTCTGTGGCCCATCCTTGACTGCAACTCCATTATGGGGCAGCAGATTCTGTACAAATGCATGGGCAAGTCAGGCTTGTTTATAGCTAGAACTTTTGCTCCAATCACAGGTATCAGCAAAGGGATACACAGGCCTTTCACCAGGAGTGGGCTGGGTTTGGCCATGTTCTCCTGGATGAATTGTCATTGCTGGCTTCACCACATACCCATAATCCTCCTGTCCTGCTGTTGGCCTCTATAGAGCTCATTGTGGAATGGATGACAATACAACCAGTCTGGAGTCCAGGTACAGTGTGCCCTCATACCAACCCACAAGGAAGAGACACAGTGGGGAACCCTCATAATCCACTAACTAGCCTGATGCAATTGCCCCCTCATGTCCTTCCAGATGGAACTTCACATCACACATGCCTTTGGCTATGTCTTCTTCAAGGCAACACCACTTGCACATTTCATGTTGGCTTCACAGGAAGTTTGATTCATCACCACTGAGAACATGGCTCCTGAATTTACACCCTGACTTTCATTCCTCACCCCAGTCAATTTGTGCAGTTAAATGATAAGTCAAATTGTTTTACAAGAATCAGACTGACTCATTCTAATTCTTCCTAGCCATGCATCTGTTTTTATTTCTATTTCATATTTACAAATTACCTTCAGCCTTGGTTACCAAACAGTTGGTTTCCTTTCTATCAGTCTTTTCATTAAGACTAAAATGTGATTACACTAAAACTAGACTAAAATGTGTCACACTGTAATGACTATAATAAATGTCTGTTGCAAAGATATTTCTGCCTTTTCTGTTTCCTCAGCATTTTTGCCTCTGTGTGTGTGTGTGTGTGTGTGTGTGTGTGTGTGTGTGTGTGTGTGAATACTAGGGCTTGAACTCAGGGCCTTACTGTGTTACTGGGATTTTCCACTCAAGAGTTCCCTTTACCACTTGAAGTACACTTCCCTTTTGGACATTTTTGCTGTTTAATTTGAGATAAGGTTGTGTTATATTTGCCTGGCTGGCTTGCTTCAATCATCCATCTTCACATCTCAGCCTCCTGAGTAGCTGAGATTATAGATTTGATACACTGGCAATCAGTGTTCTTTTATATAACCTCTAAATCACCTTGTTTCCTTCTCTGTGTCTCTTTGCCAGCACATTCCTCCTCAATCCCCTGGAATAATTTCTGTGCTCCAGTCATCCTGAGTACCTCACTATACTCCCAGGACATTGTGCTTTTTCTCCCTCTGCTCTTTCTCTTCCTTATTCTTTGGGAACCCTTCATTATCATCAGGGGTAATAAGCCTATCAAGTCTCAATAGGATTCCACGTGGTTCCCACTCATGGTGAAGCTCAGCTGGCAATGTTTTCCTTACTCTCAATCTGTTGTGTTTTTTGAAATGTGGGTTCCCTTCTGGTCTCCCAGGAATGAGAGGCTTCTGAGTACCTCATTGCAGTTACCATGTAACGCACTTGATTCTGCAGACCTGTGGAGGTTTTGTGACTACTAATGTGCAAGTTCTGGAGGAGAGAATGGGTAATTAGGATTCCTTTAGGCTTTGGGTGCTGATGTTTTGTGTCTGTTTGGTTGCAGGTCAGAAATGTGTGATAATTATAGAATTCATGAGTGCAGACTTTTGCTGCAGTTTGCTATATTGAAATTGTAGAATGGATATTAGGCCTATGTCATCACGGTAGAGCAAAAACCATGTTATTCCCCAAAGTCACTTGTTAAGAAGCATATGAACCTGTTGGTCTATGTCCTGTTTCCTACTATTGCTCCATGAGTGGACAAAACAAGTTAGGCTGCTTTCTTTATGACACATGCATGAGTACATGAGCAGTGAGAGTTGAGGATCATTTTTTCTCTGACCAGAGCATGAAAATAGTGCATTATTTCATTATGGATAGAGGTATTCCATCCTTTCCCTTTTGGAAAATGTTTGTTCTATCCTAAGCACATAAATGAAGTTCCTTGGGCTCCATGTACAAGGGAAATCCAGTTCTTGTGAGGCTAAAATAAATGTCTTCCAGCTCTCCTCATGCAAGATCTATATATTCCAGTTAAGAGGAAGGGAAGTTTCCATTCTCCTCAGGTTGGATCTAATTTTTCCAGATAAGAACGAGTAAATTTTTCAAGTCTAGGTCCAAAGGTCTGAAATCAAGCTGTTGTGCTCCCTTCGGTGCAAACGTGAGTATAATATGTAATAATTCTCCTTAGCGTGGAATCCATATACATCTTCACTCCTGGGAATAGAGTGCCTATATTCCAAGCCTCCTTAGAATTGATGCTATCTAGTCTCGCTCTCTTCGGGAAGGTAAATGTCATGTTTACATGTATTCATCGTGGAATCCTCATGTTCCATATTCCTCAGAATGGAAGACAACTACAGCTGCCCTTCTGGACAATGAATCCATTTTTCCCAAGTTTTATCAGGAAGGTAAGTATCATCTCGGTGTCTCTTTAGTATGAAATCATATTGTTTCCCTCTTTCTTCTTGACATTTGTCCTTTCTGTTTCCCCTTACAGCATAGAATCAATTTCTTCAGTCTCGCTTCAACATGGGATCAATACACTGGAGCTCCTTCCCCTGGTGTATGACTTCTCCAGCTATTTGACAGTTGTGACCCATCTGCAGCTTATCTATTTTGCATAACATCCATGTACTCGTGTCTTCTTCAATGTGGGAGCAGTATTCCTGAGCACATCTGAGTATGAAATGCATCTAGTGCTATCTTAACAGGAATGTGTTTCACAAGCATGAAACACTCTGAAAATATTTGTGTTCTCCTCAGAGAGTTAAGTGTTAACTAAGGGTGTCATTATCAGGAACTCATCACTTTGCTGGCTTCCCAGAATCAAATAAATCTTTCTCATCTCTCCTCAGATTGGAATCCATCTGCTCACGCTGAGATCCAAGGATACCTCTTCAAAGTCAGCCTGTGCAAGAGAGTCCAGTAAGCTGTTATCTGTAACTACCCACAAACTGCTGGAACTGGAGCTGTAGCTAAATGTTAGAGCAATATTTTTTAGCTCATGGACAGTGCCCAGGTCCTGTTTAGTAGCCCTAGGAGCCACAGACAAACCAATAAACCAAAACTAAATTGAAAACTCAGAATGGACTGATACTTAGCCATGTCTTCTGAGCTTGCAATGCCTATATATGAGCTATCCTCCAATCGGGGGTGGGGGAGAGGGAGAATAACTTCTCTGACTAGTGGGAAACTTAGCCTAGGCACAGAAGTTCTGATGTGTTATTCGCAAACTAATAGGCCTATGAGGAAAAAATCTCCATTAAGGGTCTCCTGTGTTTGATGGCCTAAGGAAGGCCACCTTTGTCATGAGTCTCTTCCCCAGTACAGAGCCTCCCTAGGGAGACTTGCTTGCCCAGCTGATTTAGCAAAAGCTTTTCACTGTAAATTGGGAAGTCTCTTCACAGAAATTAGAGAAGTCATGGTCAAAGATAATTAGTCTCCAAGAAATAGTAGCTAGTTGATAAGTAGAGTTCTGCCTTGACTCCAATTAGCCAGCAGAAAACCTGAAGTGGTGCTGCAGCTAAAGTGGTAGAGGTGAAGAGATCAGGGACAGCACCCACGACCAGAGGTCAAGCCTCATGACTGAACCCCCCACCCCCCCAAAACATAAGTATATATAAATGCTGGTTATCCTCAGCATGACATCTACTTATTCCGTCTTTCTTAAGTAATACCAGTGTCCTCTCCAGCAATGTGCTTAATACACTTGAAATATGTTACTGCATATTTCTGTGTTCTTTTCTCTTCATCAAGGAATACACTTATTCCAGCTCTCCTCAGCATGATTACTTCTACTCAGGGTCTTAGGATGACGTGCATTTCAAGCAACTCTCCTCAACAAGGTAAGTGTCAATGCTAGTATCCTTTAGCATGTAGTCTTGTTAATACATTTCTCATTGTCCTGAAGGTCTCCTCAGCATGAGATCTGTCTACCTCTGTTCTACTCAGCTTGGTTGAGCAGGTTTCTGTTCACTGAAGTAACCACTAGGCTCTTCAGTGGCCTAGATCCTGTACTCTTCCTCATAGAATGTGATCTACTCAGGTACCCGTAATGTGGACTACGTCTGTAGCTTTCATCCTCACAGAAGTAAGTGTCTGCTTTAGCACCCTGCAGCGTGGTATGTGGATTTCACATTTTTTGTTGGCTTTGAATGCATTTCCTCCAGCCATATTTCTTAGGAAGATACGTGTCCAGTCCAGCTGTCTTCATCAAGAAATACACCTACTCTAGGTGTATGCCTAGGTGGGGGCTCTGTCCTCAGAGGGTCGGCCTGTCATATGTTAAAGGTACTTTTCCTGGGCAAGATCCGTGTCAATTCCAGTTTTTGTCAGCATCGAGTCTGATTAGTTCAGTGCTCCATGTCATGGAATTTGTCTACTGCAGCTCAGATCAAAGCCAAAACAAAATGGAATGTGTCTTCTGCAAGTCTTCTCATCATGGAATCAATCACCCATTCACCACAGGGCTTGTCAGCTTGGATATACCTTATGATTTCCTTTATCACAATGAAGTGCATGTACATCTGGCCACTGAGTATGGAAGTTCATATTTCCAGTTGTACAAATGATGGGATACCTGTATTGCTCATTGTTTGATAATGTAATGAGGATGGACCAGCTCTCAGCTCTCCTTCTCTGGGAAAGTGTGTAAATGTGTTCTGTACATGGAATATTTGTCCTCCAATTCTCACCAGCATAAAATATATTTACCATGGCTATCTTAATTAAAGAATGGATGTAATCCAGCTGTCTTTACCAGGGACTGGCTTGTTCAGGTTCCTTCCCTAGAATATTTGTCCTCTTAAGTCCTTTTCAGTATTATTTTCCCGGAGGCTGTTCTTGGCATAGGATCCATCAATTCAGGTCTGGTATACAAGGTAGGTCTCAGCCCTAGGATTCTCCTGCATGGAGTATGGGCTTCTGAATTTCTTACATGGAATGGATTGGCTCCAGTTCTCCTCAATAATGTCTAAGTGCCTATTCCAGCAGAAGCTTACAACATGGACTCTTGTCTACTACAATTCTCCTAGTCTTAGAATGCACCAAACTGCACAATGTTTTCCTTGGACTCTCTCTACTCAAAGCACTCAGTATGACATGTCTTTAAAGCAGCTTTTGTCAACAAGGTAAGTTTCCAGTGTGTTATTCT
Organism: Perognathus longimembris pacificus; assembly: GCF_023159225.1. NCBI lineage: Eukaryota > Metazoa > Chordata > Mammalia > Rodentia > Heteromyidae > Perognathus > Perognathus longimembris. Next base: position 51,379,015 of record NC_063161.1, read on the forward strand.
TCATTTTTTTTGTTCTGTTTTTGTTTTTATGGTTTTTCTTTTTTTTTTTTTTGCTAATCTCAGGACCACTGTCCTTGGCTTCTTTTTGCTTATTGCTAGCGCTCTCCCTCTTGAGCCATAACACCACTTCTGGATTTTTCTGTTGAGTTGGTGCTGAGGAATTGAACCCATGGCTTCATTCATGCTAGGAAAGCAGTCTACCACTAAGCCACACCCCCAGCCCCTCAAGTGTGGTATTCTTGAATCTACAGTTGGCTACTTCAGTACTTCCTCAGCCTATCTCTGCATGGAATCTGTCTATTCTCACTTTTGTCATCTTAGACTCCTAGTACGCAACGTTACAATGCTCTGCAGCATGAAATCCGATTAGCCCATCTCAATTCTGCATGTACTGCAGCCATAGGTACTGTTTTACGAAAGGTCTGCTTTCCAGCTATACAATGCCTGCAATGTATCTCCTCCAACCCACTTGAGAATAAAATAAGACTCACCCAGCTCTTGTCTTTTTGGAAATTGTATAATTGAATTCTCTTCAGCAGAGAAGACCTCTTGTTCCAGCATTCATGGTTCTGGAGTATGTGTTCTCCATATCAGCACACAATGCAGTGAGTTTCTCCAACTTTCCTCCACATGGAATGTGTTCATCTACCTCTCCTCAGTGTGGAATGCGTGTCCTCAATTCAGCCTGAACTATATCTCCAGCAGTTTTGGGCATGTGGAATATGTCTCCTCCAGTTTTGGACATGAAGAATAATATGTCCACCCAATTTTGGGACTGTGGAATATGTTTATTAACTTCCCAGCATGGAATATGCCTCCTCCATCATCATGCACATGAAAAGTGATGGCTGAAGGTCTTCTACAGGAGTGGGGCTCATCCAGCCTTTCTCATGTGGAATCTTATCTGTTCCAGCCTTTCTCAGCATGGAATGTGTCTGCTCCAGTGCATTGGCAATAATGTGTCTCCTCCAGCAGTACTCAAAAGGGTGGCCATTTTTCCCAGGCAGGAAAATATGGCTATCCCTTCACGGTCTGAAGGACATCTCCTTTTGCTCACTCCAAGAGGGAATAGATCCATTCTAATGTTTCTTAGCTTTGAATGTATCTATCACTGCTCTTGAGAACTTGAAGTGGATCTGTTTTAAGTCTCCTCAGCATGGCAATCAAGGATTCCAGCTCTCTTTAGGGATGTGATGTTGCCCTTAGGATTTTTTATCATCTGCTCCCACTTCCTCAGCATGGAATATGTGTACTCCTGTTCTCCTGGGCATGAAATGCATCTCTTTCAGCTCTCTTCAGTCAGGTAAGCATTTATTTGGGGCAAGCATTTCTTAGCATGGAACCATCTCCATTCTGTATTCACATGCAAGACTGAATCTTTTTCCTTTTTGCTAAGACCATAAAATTCATCACTTCAGTCTGTTTGATAGGTAGAATCAATATATTTGAGTTCATTCCTCAAGTCCATGTTTATCTATCTCTTTGCAGGATGGAATAAAGCTATTGTCACTGTTTCCAGCATACAAAAATTCAAATGCAGCTCCCCTCAAACAGTAAGTATCCCCTGCTGTCCTCAGTGTGGAATTTGTCTATCCCAGCTGTGTTCTGAATGGAATATATCTTATGCAGCCCTCTTCAGGAAATTTCTTTTTTTATTAATTAAATTTTGTTGATAAGGTGTTGTGCAAAATGGGTACAGTTACATAAGAAGGCAGTGAGTACATTTCTTGTGATATCTTTCACTGTCATGTTTCTTTTCCTTCCTTAGATCAGGTAGGCATATATGCAATACCCACTGTACCAACATCCTATAGAGTAACCATGTAGCATACATCAAAGGAAATTCACGTAGAACTTTAAATGTAATGTCAACAATAGAATCCTCCTGTGTCCTTCTGTTGGAGTTGTTTTTGCTTATACATAATGTAAGGTCGCTGACCCAAACCTGTGGAGAAACCATTTGAGAGATCTCTGTTGTCCCCTCAGTGTTCTCGGCTTGCCTCGCTCAACATCATTTTTTCAAGTCCTGACTATTTTCCTGTGAATACCAACATTTTATCATTTCTAATCACTATGTAGTGTTCCATTGCGTTTAGGTACCACATTTTTTTTTTTTTTGCCATTCCTGGGCCTTGGACCCAGGGTCAGAGCACTGTCCCTGGCTTATTTTGCTCAAGGTAGTACTCTGCCACTTGAGGCATAGTGCCACTTTTGGCCGTTTTCTATATATGTGGTGCTGTGGAATCGAACCCAGGGCTTCATGTGTACAAGGCAAGCACTCTTGGCACTAGGCCATAGTCCTAGCCCAGGTACCATATTTTGGTATCCATTCATTTGTAGTGGGGCATCATATTCCTCAGGTAATACGTAACTCAACACTTAGCATGGAATCTATTTCAAATATGTGTCTTTATAGCATAGAATGTGTGTAGTACAGTCTCTCTAGAGAGACATAGAATGTGTCTCTAATGTCTCTGTACAATGGAATGATGCAGTGTTCTTTCCAACATGTCATGAGCCGGTCCATGTCTCCTCCTCTTGGAATGTATAGAAACAACTACAAAAGCAATACTTGCAAAACTGTTTGGTGTAAGTGAACCGAACACCTCGGCGGGGGGGGGCGGGGAGGGAAAGGGGGGAGGGAGGAGGGCATGAGGGACAAGGTAACAAACAGTACAAGAAATGTATCCAATGCCTAACGTATTAAACTGTAACCTCTCTGTACATCAGTTTGATAATAAAAATTTGGAAACAAAAAACAAAAAACAAATCATTTCATTGAACAACACATCTACTCAGATGTCTTGAGTAAGGAATGCACCTACCCTGTCTCTCCACAGCACAGATAATTTGTCCACTTGTTTTTTGGTTGTTTTATAAAGGGCAGACTATTCCATCTCTGCTCAGCATAGAGTGTACCTCCTCAGGTTCTCCTCAGCATGAAACTTGAGTAAATCACCTCTCCTCCTCACAGTCAGTTTCTAGTGCATCAGAGTGCAGCTTGGAATCTATCTGTTGCTTGTCCTTTCAGCTTGTAAGGCACCACCTCCAGCTGTCTTCATTAGGAGCCTCTGGATGAAGCTAAGGCTCTCAGCCACACATGGGATGAAATCAGATCGTGTCAGCAAGACAAGTGTCAACACTTGCATTCTCCAGCCTGGAATCTGGTGAGTATAGTGCTCCTTCACATGGAGTACATCTAGCTCAGCTCTCCTCACATTGGGATCTGTTGGACTTCACTTCTACTCAGGAAGAATGTGACTCTGTCAAAAAATGTATATGCAGCACTCCATGTCTTCATGGAACCCATCTTCCCATCTATGATGGCTTTCCTCAGGATGAAACATGTCTACTCCTGCTCTTCTCAGCATGAAATGAATGCGCAGAGCTCACTCAGGTATCCTTTCCAGTATAAAAGAAACAATATCTGTGCAGTCCTCTTCACAATGGAGCGAGAATCCAGCAGCTCTCCTCAGCAAGAAATGCACATATGCTAGCTCTCCGTATCAGGGAATGTGTCTACTGCTGCTGTCTTCAGTATGCAATGTTTCTCCAGTACTCAACATGGAATGTGTCTCCAGCAGCTCTCTGCTCATGGAATGTTTGTTCTTCAAGTCTTCTCATCATGGGATGCTTTTCTACTATGTCTGTTTAGCATGAGATCTACTCCAGCTCTGCTGAACAAAGTACGTGTGCAACACACACACACAAAAAAAACCAAGTACATGTGTATTCCAACTCTAGTCCAGCACTATGACGAATTGACCATCTCTGCAGTTCTCAGGATGGAATATAAGTGCCATGGCCTTGTCAATCTCTGTTCCTGCTTTGCCACCATGATAAACTTTGATTCCAGCTCTCCTAGGTGTAATGCTTGGGATGTGATTCTCCTCTCTTGGTTTTCATTAGGAGGCAGTGAATGTCAGGAGCACTCTAATGAATAGAATTATTCCATAGTATCCTATCATGGAATAGGTATCCTCCTGGTATATTAAGCGATAGCATATGCATTTGAGGACACACCAAATGGAATGTTTCTGATGCAGTTTTCCTGAAGACTTGTTCTTTACTTCAGGATATTTGAACTTGGGATGTGTCTACTTTACTTTGCCTCAGTGTGGATTATAACTCCATTTACTCTCCCCAAGGAGGGAGTATGTGTATTTGGATTCTCGACAGGCTGAAATACATCTCTTCCAGATTTCCTTGGGGTGGAAGAAATGGAGCTGCAGGTATTACTGCAGATCTCCCGAGGAAAACCACCATGAACTACAGCCTGTACAGCCTGGAGTCAGTCTCTTGTTACTCACCACCTCATCTACTCTTAGTCTCCTTATTACGGAATGCATCTCCCCATATTCTTCAATTAATGGGAGGGATAGCTCCAGTTCTGCTCAGGATTGAAACCATCTTCTCCAGCCCCTTTCAGGAAGGTGGACACTCCAGATTTCTCTATCATGGAATCATATTGCATCATGCTTAGCATGGATTATACTACTGGTCTTTCTGTCCTGGAATCCAACCATCTGAACTCTACTAAGGTATGTGTCAACTTTGGGTCTCTTTACAATACAATTCTGTCTCCTTTCTCTTAATTCAGAAAGTATATTTTTCATTTTCTCAGAATGTCATAAATTCTTTGTATCTCATCTCTTGGTGAAATCAATCTCCACAAAAACTTTCAGAATATTTCGACACCATCTGTTTTCAGCATGGAATATTTGAAATCTAGTTCTTCTTAGCATGGTGTTCAGTGGTTCCAGCTCACTCAAGTAAGGTAACTATCCACTCCAGTATTGTGTTTACTACATGTGAAATGTGTTTACTACCTTTCTTTTGTTTTGAAATCCATCTATATTGTAGTAGCTTTCAATAGGGGTGAAGTCAGCACCAGTTCTCTGCATCAAGGAATACATCTATTTCAGTTCTCCTTAGCATGCTTCCTTCTATTACTCAGGATCTCAGCATGGTATATGTTTAACGCAGCTCTCATCAGCAAGGTAAGTATCAATGCACGCATTCTTTAGCATGCAGTCTTGCTGCTGGCATAGTGCTCTTTGTCATGGACTGCTTCTACTGTCTCTTCAGCATGAGATCTGTTTACCTCCTTTCTACTCAGCATGGCCGAGTAGTTTTCTGCTCAAACAAGGGACCCCTAGAGCATTAAGGAGCATCGATCCTGCACTCTTCCTCAAAGAATGTGATCTCACGCATACTGCACATGGCATGCGTTTGTAACTATCATCCCCAGAAAGGTAAGCATATGTTTCAACGCCATTCAGCACTGTATGTTTCTTTTTTCCCATTTGTACTTGGCCTGGAATACTTTTCACTCCAGCCATATTTCTTAAGAAGAATTATATCCAAAAAAATGCACTTACTCTATGTATGTTTGTTCAGTTCCCTTCCTTGGGAAATCGGCTCCTTCAGTTCTTCTCAAGCATCAAGGCTGTTCTTGGCACAGGAACCATCAACTCCAGCTCTGGTAAGCAAGGCAGCTCTCAACTCCAGGATTTTCCTGCATAGAGTATGGGCTTCTGTATTTCTGTCATGGAATGGATCAGCTCCAGTTCTCCTCAGTAAACTATCCAAGCAGCCTATTGCATGGAATCTTGGCCACCACATTTCTTCCTCTCTTGGAATGTACAGAATTGGGATCTGTTTCCTTAGAGATGTCCTTAAAGCAGCTTTTGTCAGCAAGATAAGATTCAAGTGTGGCATTCTTGAGTAGACAGCTTGCTAGTAAAATGTTACTTGCCTAGAATACATCGGCTTAATACAGAATGCAAATTATTTAGCCCATCCCTGCATGGAAGCTGTCTATTCATACTCTTAACATCTTGGAATCGCTGCAGTCAAACTTTACAATGTTCCTCAGCATGAAATGTGATTTTTCTATCTCTACTATGCATGAATTACAGCCATAGATGCTACCTTAGGAAATTTTGGCTTTCCAACTGTACAATGCCTGCAATGCATCTCCTTCACTTCACTTGAGGGTGGAGTGAGATTTACCCAGCTCTTGTCATTGTGTAATTGGATAATTATATAATTGGATAATTGGATTCTCCTCAGCAAATAATGGCTCTTGTTCCAGCATCCCTTAGTCTGGAGCATGGAAACTCCAGATAACCACAACATGCGATGTGTTTCTCCAGCTCTGCTCCACATGGAATGTGTTCATCCACCGCTACTCAATGTTGAAATGCCTCTCTTCAGCTTTTCTCAACCCAGAATGTGAATATGCCTCCTCCAGTTTTGAGCACAAAGAATATGTCTTACCCTCTTTTAGGTATTTGGAATATGTCTGCCAGTTTGGGCAAGTAGAATATATCTCCTCCGGATTGGGGCATGTGGAATATGTCTCCTTCAAGTGTGGGCCCAGGTTTTCTCAGCATTATCTTGAGCATGAAAGTGATATTCTGCAACTCAACTTCCTCTCACCTACCTCAGGTGGTATCTATATGCTTCTGTGCCTTTCTGCCTAGAATGTGTCTACTCCACTTCCTATTCTAAAATAGCTCTTCCAGCACATTTAAAGTTTGAATCCCAGTTTCCCTGAGGATGGAAACTATCAAGGACAGGTTTCTACAGAGTGAAGGACACCTCCTTTAATTCACTCCAGCGAGGAATAGATCCACTTTAATTTTCTCAACGAGGAATGTATTTGTCATTGCTCTCTAGAGCATGAAGAGGATGTGTCCCAAGTCTCCTGAGGGTTGTCATGGATTCCAGCTCTCTGCAGCAACTTGAATGTTCTTTTGAGGATTCCTTATCATGGAATCATCTCCCACTGTCCTCAGCATGAGATCCATGTGCTCCCGTTCTTCTTGGCACGGAATGCATCTATTCCAACTCCCACAAGAAGACAAACATTTCCTTGGGGTAAGCTTTTGTCATCATGAAACCAACTCCTTCCTGCATCTTCCTGCTTGGCTCTTCCTCATGGCTCACAGCATGAAATGAATCTCTTCTGTCTCTCTGCTGCATGGAATCTCTGTGCTTAAATTCATTTTCATGGTTTATGTCTACCTCATGTTTCTGCAGGAAGAAATGAGGCTACAGTTGATTGATACTCAGCATCATGGAATGTAGCATGTGCAACTCTACTCGTAAGGTAAGTATCATATCCAGCTTTAGTTTTGGTCGAAGCTGTCTACTCCAGCTGTGCTGAGAGTGGAATATATATGTAAGGCAGCCCTCTTCAGGTAAGTAATTACTAACTCAGTTCTCCTCAGCATGTTGACATGTGTAGTTATGCCATTATAGAATGTGTCTACCCTAGTCCTCTAAAACATACAGACTGTTGCCCTCATATCTCCTTACGTTGGAATGTGTCTACTCAAACAACTTACAACGTGGCATGAGATTACACCATGTCTCATTCACTTGGAACACGTACCATCCATCTCCCAACACTCAGCAGTTTGCTTACTCCAGCTGCCTTGAACAAGGAATGCTGCTTCTCCATCTCCTCTCAGCCTGCAATGTGTGTCCCTTTCTATTTTCTATGAGGAGTACCTTACTTCTTTTTCCTCTTAGCAAGAAGTGCAATTCCACAGATTTTCGTCAGCATGAGTTGTGTCTAGAGCAGCTCTATGCCTCACTGTCAGTTTCTGGAATAAGCCTGGAATCTGTATTATATGTTAGCTCAGCATTGCATGCATCATCTCATCTCTGTGAATCTGGGGCTCTCAGGATGGCATTGTTAAAAGCAGCTCTTGTCAGCAAGGTAAGTGTGTACTCAACACTCTCCAGCATGCAACTGGGAAGTATAACACTCTTTGACATGGAGTGATTCTACCTCAGTTCTCCTCAGCATGGATTCTATCAACATCAGCTCTACTAATGACAGGATGTGCTGTTCTAACTCCCATCAGCATGGAGTGCATGTATTCTATATGTCCACATCAGGCAATCTGCAAGGTAGATGCCCACTCTTGTAATCTGCTTATTACATGTGAACTCTGTTTCATACATGTTTATTATGAAATGCATCTCTTTTGGCAGGTGACAGCAAGGAATGTATCAGCTCCATTTCTTTTCATCAAGGAAAACACCTATTCCAACTTTCCTCACCATGAGTCTTTTCACTCAGAATCTCAACATGACATGTGTTTAAAGCTGCTGTTACCAGCAAGGTAATTGTCAGTTCCAGAATTCTTTATCTTGTAATCTTGGCAGTATAGTGCTTGTAGGCCTGGACTATATCTACTGCAGCTCTCCTCTGCCTGATATCTATCTAATGCTGTTGTAACTCAGCTTGGATGATATATCTTCTGCTAACTTGAAGTGATTTGTTGTTCCTATTCACAGGGCATGTGATCTTTATTGTTGTAGTCAATTTAAAATTTTTATTTTTTCAATTTAGAACTCAGAACCTTCTGTTTTCTTTTGGCTATTAAATTGATATCAGGTACTGTAGTATTTGAGCCATGTACTCATGAAAATGTGATCCAACTAGTAGAGTTGGAAACCTCAGATGAAGTAGCTAAGAAAGAGCACATTGGTCTTGAGTTCAAGGCCCAGAACTGTCACACTCACACACAAAAAGCCTTAGCATGCTGAGGACCTATGCTCACAGGTGTGATGCACCAGCCCTGTTCATTCTTGTGTTTTCTTTTTCTATTAATTTTTTGCGGATATTGGGGCTTGATTTTTTTGCGAAATCACTGTCTCTTAACATTTATGCTCAAGACTAGTGTTCTCCCAGTTGAGTTACAGCAACTCTCCCAACTTTTTTTGGTGGTTAACTGGGGAAAAGGACCTTCCAGAATCTCTTGCTTTGGGTGTCTTTGAACAATATTCCTCATATTACTAGTATCAGAGAATTACAAGTGTGAGCTACCTCTGGCCTATTAATTGTTATCAGATATACGTTTAACGAGACACCAAACTGCGAATGAGAAAGTGAGGGTGTCTACAGAAGGGACCATGAATGCAACCAATGCTGGTTTTCGTCTCTGTAGACTCAGGGTTGTAGTCTCTTTCTTTCTCCAGGCCTTGGCAGCCAGAACCTTGCGTGTCATGTGACTGCTTTCTCATTGCAGTCAAAATGAAGAGTAAGAAATGCAATCGCCATGCTATGTGTCCACAAAGACCAATTCTCATTAGGTCCACTTTCCCTGCTGACTATGAAATGGAGACCTCCAAGTAGAGGTGCTGCTTGTGAGGTCCAAATAGGTACATTTGAGGTGGGCATGGTCTCCCAAGAATATTCTGCCTGTATGTTTTGAATATTCTGCCTGATTAGAGACATTTTTTTTCCCTCTAGGACACCAAAGCATGAATTCTGTCTCCCCTAGTTCATTGGACTTGTAGTATGACAACTGCCTTTCACTAATAGAGAAGCCTGGGATAAGGGGTAATACTAATCAGATATGAAAGAAGTGTCCAGATTCCAGGGACCCTAGATATAAGGATGAGGATCTTCATTGTCTCCTGGGAGCAGAGTCTGCACACATTGGAGCAGCATTGGACAGAGGTAGTAGATGAGGACTTTCTTGTCTCTGTTGGCTGAATGGGTTATCTCTCACCAATATTAGGAATCCATTGGATTTAGGTGGACTCAGAGATCTTCTTAACCCACGTTAGACAACCTGCAAGCTCCCTACAGTCTAAAATGTTTGACAGACTCTCTCCTTCTGAGAATCCCTTATTGCCTGGAAGACCCACACTGCCCTCACTGACATCTTCCTGTCTTTCATTAGCATTCTTTTTAATTGTGTGAGGATAATATACCCTAAAAGCATTTCCTGTTACCCTGCAGCCCTTCACACAGACCTGGCAGCGAAAAGGCATTGACAAAAAGGCAAGCATGATCATGTTGCAAAAGTCATGATCACATTGTGAGGAAATTGTCTTTTATGTGTTTCAGTAGCAGCAGAAAACCATAGCCTGCCCACGCCTACATCAAGACAGACGAGGTGTGGGGAGGTTGGCATATAGCATCATTATTGCCTCTGTGGCCCATCCTTGACTGCAACTCGATTATGGGGCAGCAGATTCTGTACAAATGTATGGGCAAGTCAGGCTTGTTTACAGCTATTACTTTCCCTCCAATCACAGATATCAGCAAAGGGATACACAGGCCTTTTAAAAGGAGTGGTCTAGGATAGGCCATGGTCTCCTGGTTGGATTGCCATTGCTGGCTTCACCGTGTACCCCTAATCCTCCTGTCCTGCTGTCGAACTCCATAGAGCTCATTGTGGAATAGATGACCCTACAACTGATCTGGTGTCCAGGTACAGTGTGCCTTGATACCACCCCACAAAGAGACACCAAAGTGGGGGACCCCTCATCCTCCACCTACTAGCCTGATGTACTTCCCCCTTCATGTCCTTCCAGATGGAACTCCACATCACACATGCCTTTGGCCATGTCTTCTTCATGACAACACCACTTGCACATTTCATATTGGCTTCGCAGGAAGTTTGATTCATCACCACTGAGAACATGGCTCCTGAATTTCCATCCTGACTTTCATTCCTCACCCAGTCAATTTGTGCAACTAAATGATAAGTCAAATTGTTTCCCAAGATTCAGAGAATGACTCATTCTAATTCTTCCTAACCATGCATCTGTTTTGATTTCTATTTCATATCTACAAATTACCTTCAACCTTAGTTAAATAACAGTTGTTTTGCTTTCCATCAGTCTTTTCATTAAGACTAAAATGTGATTACATGTGTCACACTGTAACGACTATAATAAATGTTTGTTTCAAAGATATTTCTGCCTTTTCTGTTTCCTCAGCATTTTTAAATGTGTGTGTGATTGTGTGTGTGTGTGTGTGTGTGTGTGTGTGTGTGTGTGTGTGTTTGTATACTAGGGATTGAACTCAGGGCCTTACTGTGTTACTGGGATTTTTCACACAAGAGTTCCCTTTTCCATTTGAGCTACACTTTCCTTTTGGACTTTTTTGCTGGTTAATTTTAGATAAGGTCGTGTCATATTTGCCTGCCTGACTGGCTTCAAACATCCATCTTCACATCTCAGCCTCCTGGGTAGTTGAGATTATAGATTTGATACATTGGCACCCAGTGTGTTTTATTTGCTTTGAGGATCTTGTATGCTCTTTCATATGACCTATAAATCACCTTGTTTTCTTCTCTGCGTATCTTTGCCAGCATATTCCTCCTCAATCCCCTGGAATAACTTCTGTGCTCCAGTCATCCTGAGTACCTCACTATAGTCCCAGGACATTGTGCTGTTCCTCCCTTTGCTCATTCTCTTCCCTATTCTTTGGGAACCCTTCCTTCTCATCAGGGTCAATAAGCCTATCAATTGTCAATAGGATTCCACCTGGTCCCCTCTCACTGTGAAGCTCAGCTTTCAACGTTTTCCTTTACTCTGAACCTGTTATGTGGTTTTTTTGAAGCATGGGTTCCCTTATGGTATCCCAGGAATGAGAGGCTTCTGAGTACCTCACTGCAGTTACCATGTAACATTCTCGATTCTGTAGACCTGTGGCGGTTTTGTGACTACTAAAGTGCAAGATTTGCCCAAGGACAGAATGGGTAAGTAGGATTCTTTATGCTTTGGGTGCTGTTGTTTTGTGTCGGGTTGATTGCAGGTTAGAAATGTGTGATAATTACAGGCTTCATGAGTGCAGAGTTTTGCTGCAGTTTGCTGTATTCAAATTTAGCATAGCATCCAGGTATTCATGTCTTCTTCAATGTGGAAGCAATGTTCCTGAGCATATCTCAGTATGAAATGCATCGAACTACTCTTCTAACAGGAATGTGTTTCACAAGCATGAAATACTCTGAAAATATTTATGTTCTCCTCAAAGAGGTAAGTGCTAACTTAGGGTGTCATTATCAAGAAATCATCACTTTGCTGGCTTCCCAGAATCATATAGATCTTTCTTATCTCTCCTCAGATTGGAATCCATGTGCTCACACTGAGATCCAAGGATACCTCTTCAAAGTCAGCCTGTGGAAGTGAATCCAGGAAGCTGTTATCTGTAACTACCCACAAAATGCTGGAACTGGAGGTGTGGCTAAATGTTAGAGAAATATATTTTAGCAGAAAAAACAATAGGTCATGGACAGTTCCCAGATCCTGATTAGTTGCCCTAGGAGCCACAGAAAACAAAATGAAGCCAAAACTAAATCCAAAACCCAGAATGGACTGATACTTATCCATCTCTAACGAGCCTGCAATGCCTGTATATGAGCTATCCTCCTATGGGCAGGGGGTGTCTAATTTAGCTTCCCCTAGCAGGAAATGTGTCACAACCTTCTCCTCAACAGAGGTGTGTCTCTTTTGTTTGCCTGCATGACTGCTCTGCATAAATCCATTCATTTGAGCTTTGCAAATCAAGGCAGGTTACCATCGAAGTATCCTCTAGCATGAAGGCTAATGGGATTTGCCTTTATCAGAAAGGAATTTCTCCTATATTTGTGCTAACCATGGATGGCTTTGACTCCAGCTCTACTAGTCATGGAATCCATCTTTTCCTATTGTTTTGTGTTTTAGAGTGAGCTTCAGCATGGATTAGTTCTACTAATGTATGTGTGGGCATGGGTTTCTTTGTCCCCATCCATTGTGACCTTGTCGTGTGGGTACTGAGGGTAGATATCCATGGGTGGTGCAGCATACCTGAGTTTGGAATGGCTCAGGTCCAGTCTTTGTGAACCTGGAAGATGTTTCCTCTAGTTTGGTTCAATGGTAAATAGTTCCTGGCAGCTCTGCCGAGATGGAAAGTGTCTCCTCATCCTCCTGCACATGGAATTTGTGAGCTCCCAAGTGGATCACCACGCAATGAATTTCTTTCATCCTTGCTCACATGGAAAGTACATGTTCAGTCCCCCTGAGCAAGGAATGGATTTTCATTGGCTGTTGTCAACCTAGAAAGTGTCTACTCCAGTTGTCCTCATCCTGAAGTACATGTCTTCCAGGCCTCCTCAGGGTGTATCTGTTTCTTCCAGATCTGAGGAGAGAAATATCAAGTGTAGGCCTGGACAATCCTGAATCCATGTCCTTTAGCTCATTTCACTGTGAGAAGTACCCCTTGTGTAATTCGTTTTAGCATGTGCACCTTCTTTGAAGAGAATGTGGATATTCCAATTCTCTTAAACAACAAAGCCATGTCATCCAGCTCTCGACAGGAAGGTAAGTGTCATTTTTGTGTCTTCTTAGCAGAAAGAAAGTCATATTTGTTTTCTCAAATCTTCTCTTGACATTTCTTCTTTCCTTCTCTCATCAGAGCATGGAGTTGATTTCTTTAATCTCTCTTCAATATGAGATCCAACAACTTTAGTGGCTTCACAGCATATTTTCTTGAGATCTACTCTGCAAGAAATCTATGTGAAGAATCTACTCAGCATTGCATGGGTGTTTTCCAATCTTCTTCAACAGAGACCTTATGTGTCTGTGGATTCCTCAGTATGAAATGCTTCTAAATCCCCTTCTCTGTCAGGGATGTGTCTAATAGGCATGGAATACTCTCTCACAGTTTTTATTCTCTCCCCAGAGAGAAAAGTGTTAATTGTAGTCTTTTCATCACTTTTTCCCTTCCTAGGATGTAACCAGACTTTTCTATTTGTCCTCAGATTGGAATCTATCTTCTCAGGTTGATGACAGAAGATTCCAATTCAAAGCCAAGGCATGGAAAAGAGTTTGTAAGATTTATACTTTTTTTTTTTTTGGCCAGTCCTGGGCCTGGACTCAGGGCCTGACCACCATCTCTGGCTTCTTTTTGCTCAAGGCTAGCACTCTGCCACTTGAGCCATAGTGCCACTTCTGGCCATTTTCTATGTATGTGGTGCTGGGGAATCGAACCCAGGGCTTCATGTATACGAGGCAAGCACTCTTGCCACCAGGCCATATTCCCAGCCCCGAATTTGTAAGATTTAACTGCAATTATCCACAAAATCTCAAAGTGCAAATGTAGCTCAAGTGGTAGAGTGCTAATGCTGAGTGAAAGCAGTCACTGATATGAACCTAGCCCCAAGTTCAAGTCCTCGTATTGACACAAAACAAGAAAACAAAGAATGGAGACTTAACCATCTCTTTTCAGACTCCAACGGCTGCATCTGCATTTCTTCTTAAATTAAGATATCTAAATGTGTCTTTTTCTTCTCCTCAATACAGATGGGAGCCCTTGGTTTCCCTGTTGTATGAGATGTATTACTTGCGGGACTTTTCTGCATGTTATCCATCTCTTTCAACTCTGTATATCCAGGTAGTTTTCCAGAGAAGGATCCTTCAGTTTGTAGGCCAAGGACTTCTGTCATTCTCAGCAGAGAGTGTCACTTAAATTTGTCCTGACTTGGAAGGCTTTGACTCAAGCACTATTAGGCATGGTATACATGTCTTCCCATGCAACTGTTGTTGGAATGAGTATAATCATGGAGCAGTTATTCTCTAGCACATGTAGTTAGGGGGGATTTTTGTTCATCAGTCATTACCCTGGTATGTGGCTACTCAGGGAAGTTCTCCATGAAATGTGTCTGTCAGATTGTCCAAATATGGAATATCTCAGGTTTAGCCTTTGTGAACATTTCAAGTTTAGTCCTGTACTTCCCTGATTCCACACCTTCTGCTCACCTCAGTGCAAGGAGAATATCCAGTGAAATTCCCTTTAGCATGAAATCCATGTGAACCTCCTTTCCAGGGAATCCAGTGTCTATATTTAAATTCTCCGTAGTGCTGGCCCCATCTAATCTAGTCTGCCCCAGAAAGGTAAGTGTCATTTTGATGTCTCTGTAAGATTCAGTCCTCCTTGTTTGCTCTTTTCTTCTCTTGATGTTTGTCCTTTCTTCCTCTCTTGAAAGCATGGAATCGATTTCTTCATTGTCTCCTCAACATGGCATCCAACCACTCATGGTTCTTCATCGATACATATCTTCTCCAAATCTACTACGAAAGGACTTGGTGTGCAGAAATCTCTTTAGTATAACTTGTGAGTCCTCTAGTCTTCTTCAGTATAGAAACAAGGTCCCCATGGACTCATTAGTATGATATGAATCAAACCACTTTTCTCATGGAGGAAAGTGTTGAGTAGACATGGAATGTACTCTCAGATGAATTTTTCTCTCTTCAAAAAGGTAAGTGTTCACTTACGGTATCTATCTCATAAACTCATGACTTTTTTCCCTTCCCAGGATGAAACTAACCATTCCCATCTTTCCTCAGGTTGGATTCCATCTTCTGAGTTTGAGATCAGAAGATCCTGATGCAAAGTCAGTCAGTGCTGAAAAATTGGTGAGCCTTATCTGAAATTACCCTGCAAAGATCTGCAAAAGTGGAGCTATGGCTCTAGTAGCAGGAAAAGAAGATAACCAAAACCCCAGTAGCATAATCAGGTGAGACTTAATCATCCCTTCTCTTCCTGCCAAGGCCTATATTTGTACTGAGCATATTTTCTTGCCTCAGCAAGACACATGTTTAATTTTTCGAATCTGGGCATATGGGTTGTCTCCCATTTCCCTGTTGGCTTGAGGTGCATTACGTGCAGGTTGTCTCTGAATGTAACCCATCTCTTTCAACTGTGCTAATGATGGTAGATCTCTTTTGAAGGATCCAAAAGCATGGAGGCAAATGGTTTCTGCCCTTCTCAGCAAGGAATGTTTCCTACCTATATCCTTACCTTGGAAAGCTTTGATTCCAGCTTGTTAGGCATGATATCTATATCTTCCTATTCCTGTGGATGGAGTGAGTTTCAGCATGGAGTATTTCTTCTCCTGCAGCTGTACACATTGAGTTCTTCATTGATTGTGACCCTGGCATATGGATACTGAGGGCCCCTCCCCATGGAATGTGTATCTCACTCTCCCTGAATGTGGAATGTCTCTGCCACAGTCTCTGAACATGGGAGTTTTCTCCTCTAACTTGGGACAAGATGTAATGTGATTCATGCAACTCTCCTCAGAATGGAAAGTGCTTCACCTATCCTCCTGAGCATGGAAAGTGTGCACTGCCAGTCGTGGCACCATGTAATGGCGTTCTTCCGTCCTTGCTCATGAGGAAAGTATATATTCTGTCTTTCCTCACCGTGTAATAAGGATTTATTTATTTAAGATTATTTGCTATCCATACATATACAAGACAACATATGTTAAACAATATTTACCAGACTTGGTCTAAAGGCCTGATCTTTATCAACTTAGGAAGCAAGATCATGAGATCAAGTTTCTATCACATATCCAGAGCCACATTGCAACAATCTGTAAAAACTCATGACTTTAGGGTGCCTTGGCACCAGGACTCCCACAATTTATGGCAACATCAGCTGGAAGTAAATGCCCACCTTCAAGATGAGATAAAAGCCATCAAAGGAGGAGTTTTCTGGCTGGACAGAAATAACTAGCTTTGCAGCAATGATTGTTTTTAACCTGTGATTGGAAATCTAGTCATGTCTATGTAACACCTTACAAATATAATGCCTCTGAATGTGAATGAAAAAAATATACAAATGCTTATAGATGGAGCCATAGTAAATGGTTCTTTAAGTGAGCAAAGTTTATACTGAGAGGTTTTTGAAGCTTTTCAAAAGAAATTAATAAATGTCTCTTCTGTTGATGACATTGCCCCGGGACTAGCACAAACTAGCCCAATCCTTAGAAGGATTAGACCCCATGGGGTGGTGGCTCAGTATTATACATAGTGCTGGAAGTGCTTCTATTGCCTTTATACTTATGTTATGTGTTTTTACCTTAGGATACTGTTCTATCATAGCAGTAATGAAGCGTTTTGCTAAGAATAGATCTTCTGATATTTTCCTCACTTCCCTTAAACATACTAGAGAAGCAACTGTGGAAAAGGCGGAATTGTGGGAGAATAATTTCTCTGATCAGTGGGAGACCTAGCCTAGGCACAGAAGTTCTGATGCCTTATTAGCAAACTAATAGATCTATGGGGAACAATCTCCATTAATGAGTCTCCTGTTTTTGTTGGCCAAAGGAAGCCACTTTGTCATGAGACTCCCTCTTCCCTTTGCCCTCCCTCCCCCCATAGAGCCTCCCTGGGGAGACTTGTTTTCCCAGCTGCTCCAGAGAAAGCTTTTTCACAGTAAATAGGGAAGTGGATGGTCTAAGATAATTAGTCTTGAGGAAATAGTAGCTAGGTGATAGAGTTCTGCCTTGACTGGTTTAATCCTTTGTTGTAGTAGCAACACCCTTTGTAGTAGGGATGTCCTTTGTAGTAGTGACTGTTATGCCCAAGTTGCAAGAAGACCACCAAGAAGACCACCAAGAGCCAGACATTCCAAAATGCAAAAGCAAGCCTTTATTCAGGCAAGCTGCAGAGGTCAGGCCTCATCCTACACACCTATGCATTGGAGGTTAGGAGGAAGGCCCTGAGCTGAGATTTCACAGAGCTTATAAAGGCAAAAAAACAAGTTACAGCAATCAGATGTTCAAGCAAGATTAGGATATGGGTACAAATCTGATTGGCTCAGGGCTCAAGGCATCCGGGGTGGTTAGAGTTAAGCATTCCCAGGCGGTTAGAGTGTAGCGGGGATTTTCCTGACTAGCTGGGCCCTAATAAGCTTGTCCTGCTAGCGGGGATAATTGGTGGCCTGGGTTACTTTAAACAGACATAACGGGGGCTGCCTGAAAATGGGTTTACTTTAACTCTTCAGCGACACCTTTAGTAGTAGCAACAACCTTTCTAGTAGCAAAATCCCTTGCAGTAGGGACATCCACAACTTTTGTATTCATATGGATATCTTTCTGTATTAATTTTACTCTTGAAGTTGTGAATTGATTTCTAACCCTATATAAACCCTGGCCCTCCCAAAATAAAGTGTGCATTGGTCCACTTGCGTCTACATTCCCCATGTCCTGACTATGGTTGCAGTTACCCAGGTCCAACAAGCAATAACAAAGTTATGTGAGGAAATCAAGCAGTCCAAACTGTACCCAATACTGTCAGTTCTTTAACTACTACTCATCCTTCCTCCCTCTACTCCCTGCTGCAGGATGCAGCCTTGTGATTGGATGGAAATGTGAACCTGGTACCTGGGAGGACTTCTCACAGGTTACAGAAACATTGAGAGTGCAATCAACCACTGCAAAGTCACAGATGGCCTGCAAATGGAACAGTTGGCTGCCTGTTTGTTCCCAATTTTGATTGTATCTTTTTTGTTTAAAATGTCTTTATCACGTAACAAATGGTTGTGGGAACTGCAGGGGAAGTGAATTAAAAGTAGAAAAGATAATTCATCATATGTCATTTGAGAGAAATGATGACTATTTCAAAACCATTTGGCAGGAAGTAAGAGATGGTGTCTTACCTCCCCTCCCCCAGGGGCATGTTTCAGATGGTGCCAAGCTCCATTAGCCACAAGGACTTTTTGAGGATGCTACATAAAGAAGGTATCCAGGGCTGAGAACATGGCCTAGTGGCAAGAGTGAATGCCTGGTATACATGAAGCCCTAGGTTCAATTTCTTGCACCACATATATACAAAAACCCAGAAGTGGTGCTGTGGCTCAAGTTGGCAGAGTGCTAGCCTTGAGCAAAAAGAAGCCAGGGACAGTGCTCAGGCCCTGAGTTCAAGCCCCAGGACTGGCAAAAAAAATATAAATAAAAAATAAGAAAAAGAAGGGATCCATACTCTAATGAACCTGGCACGGCTAGGTTAAGCCAACTTAGATGAGGTTGTTAGTTTTTTCAAGGGGAATTGCTATGCTGATACTATCATGTACCTAACAGGGTGGCTGAGGCTGGAGGGAGGATCTCTTGAGCCCAGGAGTTTAAGGCCAGCCTAGGCAACATAAGGAAACCCACTTTTTATTTTGTCCTGGGATTTGAACTCTGAGTCTTGGCACTGTCTCTGAGCTCTTCAGCTCAAGGCCTGTGCTCTACCACTTGAGCCACAGCGCCACTTCTGATTTTATGGTGGTTGGTTAATTGGAGAGAAGAGTCTCACAGACTTTCCTGCTCAGGCTGCTTTTTAGCTGTGATCCTTAGATCTCAGCCTCGAGTCACCTCAGTAATAACTAGATGTAGAGGTGTTAGCCACTGGTGCCCCACAGAAACCCTCATATCTTAAAAATAAAAAAATAAATAAAAAGAGGAGGATAGGAGGGGCATAATGCCGAATGTGGGACTCACATCTGTAATCTCAACTTTTAAGGTGCTGAGCTATGAGGATCATGGGGATTGATTGTTGTTCGAAGATAGCCTGGGCAGGAATGTCTGTGAGACTTACCTCCAATTACATACACACACATTCACACACACACACACACACACACACACACACACACACACACACACACACACACACATACGAGTCCAAAAGTGGTGTTATGGCTGAAGTGGTACAGTGCCAGCCTTACGTGAAAAAACAATTATGAGGTTCTGAGTTCAAGCCCCAGTACTGGCACACACAAAAAAGTGGAAGAATGAGTGAATAAAGAAAGAAAGAACATTTCCAAGTAGATTTGATCATTCTTTCTCTTCCCTCTTCCCTTTCCCTTCCTGCCTTCCCTCTTTCCCTCCCTACCTCTCTCTTCCTTCCTCCCCCTCCCTTTCTTCTTCTCCCTCTCTCTCCATCTCCTCCTTCCTCCTCCTCCATCTCCCTCCCTTCTCTCTCCCCCCCTTTCTGTCTTCCTAGGGATGTAACAGGGAAGATTTGGGTGCTTCTGCGTGATAAACACGTGTTGTACCATCAAGGTATACCCCCAGCCCATGTTCTGTTTTTAATTATTTGAATAAGCATCTTAGGAGACCCCCTCCTCCCATGCCCACATATTTGCTTTGAGAAACATTAAACTAAAAACTTCCCTTTGGAAGAGACGAAAAATTAGATCATGCCATTTCAGAAAGGGTGTTTCCTTCCTTTGTCAGAACAACAGTATAAAATTTGTATTATCACCAAAGATTGTAATGCCATGTTACTAAATTTAAGCTTACTGTTTTTTTCCTAAAGAGTAATTAAAAAAACACAAACATATTTCTGAGCTCCAACTTGCATGAAACAAACTTTAATGTGGAAGCGGTGTCCAAATATGTTCAAAAATTTTATGCAGGATCCAAATGTGGTCTTCGAATTTCATTTTTGCCACAAATATTTTATTCAAATTCCTTGTACTCTGGTCCCAGCAACTGAGTGGATAGATCTTGGCAAGGATTCCATCAGCCAGGCCACCACAAGGTGGCCAGCTCCTTCCCTGGGAGCTGCAGTGACATTGTGGCCTGTAATGACCTGACCCAGAGCAAAGCATCAGTTACCTGGGCTGTTGGCTCAGACACAAGTACTGGGGGCCAGGCAGGGGATCCCAAAGGCTAGACTTGTCAGCTCTATGGGAAAGTTGGCTGTGTTGCTCCAGACTGGCAATGTTTTACTAAGTTAATCTGGGCTTATCTTTCTGGGTCTTATCACCTACTTTCTGAACCTCAGTTTCTGAGCTGCGATACTGGCCAATGCTGGCCTGTGGTTGTGACTGGGGTTGTCATGTTGACTCTGTAGCTGGATGAATGGAATAGAAATGAACAGATTCTTTATGATGCTATTTCATGAAATTAAAGTTTGTTTTTGGAAACTGGGTGCTAGTGGCTTGCATCCGTAATCTTAGCAAATGGAGAGAAAGACCTGAGGATCAAGGTTCAAAGCCATGTTGTCCAGGAAAAGTCCAAGAGGCTCTTATTGTCAATCAACCACCAAAAAGCCAGAAGGGGAGGTGTGGCTAAAATGGTAGTCAGTCTTGGTAGAGTCAGTCTTGAATGAATAAAGCTAAGGAATGGTGCCTAGGCCCTGAGTTCAAGCCTTCATATTGGAGCATGCATGCGTGCATGTGCACACACGCAAACACACACACACAAACATTTTTTGTTCTTTCTCTCTGAAAGCATCTTGGTATGTAGCCCAGCCTGCCCTCTAACTCATGACTGATGATCCTCCCGCCTCAGCCAGTTAAGTGCTGTTATTACAGGCATGCACCATCGTGCTCATCCTTTAAAGTTTTTTTTTTTCCTTAAGGACTTTGTTGCCTATGTGTGGCTCCTCCTCTAAAGTCCACTAACATTGACCATGCCTACTGCTTGTCCACCTGCCTCCTTTGTTGAGTGTCCATCAGTGTGAATGATCTCCTGGCATAGGACATCAACTCATCTTCTGGAGCTGGTACACCTGCCCTGTACACAAAGCACTCTGTAATCCAGTTTATTTCATTGCAATATCTGAAAACTAAAGGTGACTACCAAAAGCCCCAGACACTGCGTGAACATCCAAACTGTAGATAAAGATGAAGTGCGCCAGCTCTTCACGCGCAGGACCTGCTTTTCTCCTTTCACCCTGAGCCAGCCCTCTCCCTGGAGGATCCTGTATCCATCCCAAGCCCTCAACTCCAGTTTCAGTTTTCTATTGTTACATAACAAACCACTCCAGAACACCCACATGTGACAACTCACTGTTGTTGAGCTTCAGATTCTGGACAGGGCAGAGCGTGTGAGGCCACCACACTAGGAGCCTAGGTGCTTTTATTCTCCCATTGGTGCCTCTACTATGGGAATGGAGGAGCTGGGATAGCTTGCTGTCTTTTGAGTCTCTAGTCTGAATTTGTTCCCATGGTGCCTGATTCCTGGAAGTTACCCAGTGTCTTTTTTTTAGTATTTTGTTGGGGAGATAAGAGTCTCATGGACTTTTTCCTGCCCAGGCTGGCTTCAACAGCAGTCTTTACTGGTTTCAGTATTCTGAGTAGCTAGGATTACAGGAATGAGTTACTGACACTCAGTATGTTTTTGTGTGTCATAAATGGGATTTGAACTCAGGTCCTTGTTTTGCGCTTGCTTAGCTTCCTTGATCAGCTTTTACTTGCTCACCTGTGCTCTAACTTTTGAGCCACCTGCAGCCCAATATTTTCTTTTCTTTTTTTAACCAATAGTGGGATTTTCACTCAGGTCCTGGGCACTGTCTCTTCCTTAGCTTTTTAGCCCAAGGATGGCATTCTACCACTTGAGCCCCGGCTCCACCCAGCCCAGCTTATTGCTTTGAATTTCTATCTTCTAGGTCTCAACCTCCTGAGTGAATATGATTACATGCCTGAGCCAACTTCGGCTGCGATAAATTGGTCAAAGCAAGTTGGGAGTCAGCCTGGATTCAAGGGAGGGAAACTGGCTGGGTCTTTAGAAGATCATTATTGTCATTCCCTCCTGAACTGCCAGCATAAGAAGGGCTGAGGTTGGCGCTCCCTCCCTCCCACCCTTTCCCTCCCCTCCCTCTCTCTTTCTCTCTAGTTCTCTCTCTCTCTCTCTGTAGGTGGTGGGGCTTGAACTTGGGACCTGAGTTCTTTTGCTCAAGGCTAGCACTCAACCACTTTGAACATAGTACAACTTCTAGTTTTCTGATGGTTAATTGGAGTTAAGAGTCTCTTGGACTTTCTTGCCAGCGCTGGCTTTGAACCTCAATCCTCAGATCTCAGCCTCCTGAGTAGAGAGGATTACAGGTGTGAGCCACCAGAACCTGGATTGTTTTGTTTTATTTTTGTGCTGATCTTAGACCTTGAACTCATAACCTCAGTGCCATCTCTGGGCTTTATTTTGCTCAAGGCTAGTGCTCTATCTCTTGAGTCTTGGCTCCACTTTTTCCTTTTTGGTGGTTAATTGGAGATAAGAGTGTCACATATTTTTTTCCTGCCTGGGCTGGCATTGAACTGCAATCCTCAGATCTCAGCCTCTTGAGTAGCTAGGATTATGGTGCCTCGCTGTTATGTCTCTTTTGAAACAACTAACCATCACTCCAAAATACACATGGGCAACTCATGGAGAGGCCACAACTGAACCTTGCTGGCTAGGTGTCTGATATGGTGCAAATATCTTGTTCAAATCTTTGTTTGAAAATTTCTTTCCCTCCCCTCTCTTCCCCTCCGTCCCTCCCTCCGTCCCTCCGTCCGTCCCTCCCTCCCTCCCTCCCTCCCTCCCTCCCTCCCTCCTGTCTGTTTTCTTTTTTCAGTATTGGGGCTTGAACTCAGGTCCTAGGCACTGTGCTACTCTTTGTGCTCAAAAGTAGCACTCTACCACTTGAGCCACAGTGCCACTTCCAGCTTTGTCTAAGTGGTTTATGGGAGATAAGAGATTCATGGACTTCTATGCCTGAGCTGGATTTGAACCGTGTCCATCAGATCTCAGTCTCCTGAGTAGTTAGGATATAACCTGAGCCACTGGCACCTGGTTCAGTGTGAAAATTTCTTTTTGTGGATTTTTGTTCTTGCTTTTCCTTATTTTTCTCTTCTTGATAATCTTGCAAAGTAGCTAAGGCTGGCATTGAACTCAATATATAGACCATGCTGGCCTCAAATTTGTGATCCTTTTGTCTCAATTCCTCCAGTGTTGACATTATAGGTATATGCCTGGCTCTCAGGTTCAACTTCAAGTCCCAGAATGATGATGTATTGGGCTGTGACACATTTAATAGGTAACTAAGTCACAGAGTCTCCATTCTCAAGAATGGATTTATAGCTGGTGCCAGGGGCTCATGTATGTAATCCTAGCTACTCAGGAGGCTGAGAGGTGAGAATCTTGATATACAGTCTGTACATAAGTCACATAAGTTTGACAGACTCTTTTTCTTTTTCTCTTTTTTGCCAGTCCTGGAGCTTGAACTCAGGGCCTGAGCACTGTCCCTGGCTTCTATTTGCTCAAGGCTAGCACTCTACCACTTGAGCCACAGTGCCCCTTCTGGCTTTTTCTATATATGTAGTGCTGAGAAATCAAATCCAGGACAAATCAAATCCAGGTGAGTACTCTACCACTAGGGCATATTCCCAGCCCAAATCTGACAGACTATTATTTCCAATTAGTCAGCAAAATGCCTGGAGGTTTGGCTCTAGTGGTAGAGCTCCAGCCTTGAGCAAAAAAAGCCCAGGCCCAGACATCCTGTCCCAGGATTGGCAGGAAAAAAAAAAAAAAGAGCAGAAAGTGAACTCCAGATCAACTTTTTTGTTAATTTTATTTATTTTTTTTTTGGCCAGTCCTGGGGCTTGAACTCAGAGCCTAGGCTGTGTCCCTGAGCTTCTTTTTGATCAAGGTTAGCACTCTACCATTTGCGCCACAGCACCACTTCTGGCTTTTCTGTGTATGTGGTACTGAGGAATCCAAGCCAGGGCTTTCATGCATGCTAGACAAGCACTTGACCTCTAAGCCACATTCCCAGCCCCAGCTCAACTTTAATGGTAAGTTGAGGAAGGATGCTATGGTGACCTGAGGAGAATCAGGAGATGGTGGAGAGACTTAAGTAGGGTTATGGGTAGGGGCAGGGTACCAGGTAGCTGGAGGGTTCCAAGAGTTTATAATGCAGTTCTGGCTCTTGGAACCTCTAGTTTGAGCACATCTCAAACTTATCACCAGGTTCCTATCACCTGAGAGGTGATATTTAGATTAAGATTCTTTGCTGGAGGGTAGTCAGTGGACCAAGCTGTGGGAACAATATTGAGTTATATAGACCAAAGCAGCTTTCTATCACCCATGCTACCAGATCTTCTGATTTTTCAAGAGAAGAGGGAAATCTAGTTTGTTTTATTAAAAACCACCATGTATTTTACTAAATTGAAAATGTCGATTCCAATTCGAACAAAAGTAGTGTGGGCCAACTCAAATTTCCATTTGTGACCTGAAGCTGGCCCTGGGCAGTCCGTTTGTGACCTTGGGTGACTGGCAAGTGTGTCTCCAGGTTTCTGTCCCTGCTGGGCATTAGTGCCAGGTACAAAATGGCCTTCCAGAGGCATCTTAGCTTGCACACGTCCAAAATTGTCACTTGTCCCTTCCTCTAAGTCATTCTGGTTCCTGTTCTTAGTGATGATCCAGGAAGTAAATCATAGTCAGGGCCAGACATCTGGGGATCTCATGGACCCTTTGCCTTCCTTCCTTCTCGCTCATTGTTAGTCTCCAGCATGTCCTCCTGGCTGTAGTTATGGGCAGTGCCCAGAATCCACATCCCTTCTCCATTCTACACCACTGACTTCAGCCACTTGAGGCTATTTTCTTTTGGCAGGGGAATGTGTATTGGGGTTTGAACTCAGTGCTCACATTTCCAAGGCAAAACTTTACCACATCACTGCTAAACTACATCTCAAGCCCTGTGTTTCCTTCTTTCTTCCTTTCTTTTCTCTCCCTGACCTTTCCCTTTCCCTCTTCTCCCTTTTTTCATCTCCTTCCCTCCTTCCCTCCTTCCCTCCTCGGGCCTAGTCCCTTACACCGATGCAGCCAGCGAAGATAGGGAGGAAGCCCTGAGCTGGATTTCTACAGGGCTTATACAGGCAAAAACTATGAAATTTAAAGCAAGCAAGTGTTTGGGCAGAATTAGGGGACGGATGGAGGGCTGATTGGATTGGGGCTAGGGGCATTCTAGAGGAGTCAAAGGTTATCAAGGAAGTTTCCTGACTGTCTGGGTCTGTTTCAAGTGTCCTTTTATCT
Organism: Perognathus longimembris pacificus; assembly: GCF_023159225.1. Lineage (NCBI taxonomy): Eukaryota > Metazoa > Chordata > Mammalia > Rodentia > Heteromyidae > Perognathus > Perognathus longimembris. The sequence continues at coordinate 51,404,382 of NC_063161.1, forward strand.
CATACTTTGTGCAGTTCTTCCCAAGGCAGGCACAGCACAGAGTAGCTTCTGTACTTGTAGATAGCTTTGTTCTAGGAATTTACAAGTGCTGTAGGGAGTCTGGCTTTAGGGTTGTTAAAGATTTTGCAGCATGGGCTGGGGATATGGCCTAGTGGCAAGAGTGCTTGCCTCTTATACATGAGGCCCTGGGTTCAATTCCCCAGCACCACATATATAGAAAATGGCCAGAAGTGGCACTGTGACTCAAGTGGCAGAGTGCTAGCCTTGAGCAAAAAGAAGCCAGGGACAGTGCTCAGGCTCTGTGTACAAGCCCCAGGACTGGCCAAAAAAAAAAAAAAAAAAAGAATTTGCAGCTTAACAGCTTTAGCTCAAACAAACCAGTTCCTGAAACTTAAGCATACTCAGAGTCATTTATATTTTAATGTAAACAACAAACTGACTAACACCTCAAAACAGAGTCACTTTAAATTAACCCTTCATTGGTGGTAGCAAGGATTGAACTCAGGGCCTGGGCTCTGTCCCTGAGCTCTTTTTTACTCAAGGCTAGCACTCTACCATTTTCAGCCACAGCTCCACTTCTGGTTTTTTTTTTTTTTTTGAAATAGACATGCTTTTTATTTTGTATTATCTTTTTTTTTCTTTTTATTAATTGGACATAAATTTTTTTACAAGGTGTTGTGCAAAGAGGGTGCAGTTACATAGTAGGGCAGTGTGTACATTTCTTATGATATCTTACAACCTGTTTTTCTATCCCTTGTCTAGGTCAGGTTGACATATATGCAATATACAATGTATCAAGAACATATACAGTATTCACAGACTTGGTCTCTACTGTCTCTCCGTCTCCCTTTGTTAACAGTCATATATCAGGGAGATCATGCCCCTTTGTTTTCTGTGTTCTAGGCTTGTCTCACTCAACATTATTTGTTCGAGTTCCGACCATTTCCCTGCAAATAACAATATTTCACCATTCCTAATCGCTATGTAGTATTCCATTGTGTATAAGTACCATATTTTTTGGATCCATTCGTCTGTGGAGGGGCATCTGGGTTGTTTCCATATTTTAGCTATTGTGAATTGTGCCGCGATAAACATGGTAGTACAAATGCCTTTTTGATATCTTGGATTTTGCTGTTTAGGATAGATGCCTAGGAGTGGTATGGCTGGTCATAGGGTAGGTCTATATTGAGCTTTTTGAGAAACCTCCATACTATTCTCCAAAGTGGTTGTACTAATTTGCACTCCCACCAACAATGGAGAAGGGTTCCTCTTTCCCCACAGCCCCTCCAGCATTTGTTGTTTCCTGAGTTCAGAGTATAGGCCATTCTAACTGGGGTGAGGTGGTATCTCAGGGTTGTTTTTATTTGCATTTCCTTTACTAGCAGGGATGTTGAGCATTTCCTCATATGTTTCTTTGCCATTTTTATATCTTCTCTTCTGAAGTCTCTCTTTAGCTCTTTTGCCCATTTCCTAATAGGTTTATTGGGCTTGGAGGGGCTTAGTTTTTTTAGTTCTCTGTAGATGACCGATATCAGGCCTTTGTCTGTTGCTGTGCTGGTAAATATCCTTTCCCATATCGTTGGCTGTCTTTCTATTTTGGTGGCTATGTCCTTAGCTGTGCAGAAACTTTTTAATTTGTAGTAGTCCCATTTGTCGAGTCTTTCTCCTATTTGTTGTACCCCTGGGACTCTATTCAGGAAGTTCCTTCCTGTGCCTATAAGTTCTAGTGTCTTTCCTACTCTGTCCTTCAGTAGTTTCAAGGATTCAGGTCTGATGTTGAGGTCCTTGATCCATTTTGAGTTGATCTTGGTGCATGGTGATAGGCTTGGGTCTACTTTGAGTTTTCTGCATATGGCTGCCCAGTTCTCCCAGCACCAGTAGTTGAAGAGGCTATGTTTATTCCATTGTATATCTTTAGCTCCTTTGTCGAATATCAGTTGGCTGTAAGAGTGCGGTTTTATTTCTGGGTCTTCAGTTCTAATCCATTGGTCTTCCGATCTGTTTTTATACCAATACCATGCTGTTTTTGTTATGATGGCCTTGTAGTAGATCTTGAAGTCAGGTATTGTGATACCTCCTGCATTGCTTTTTTTGCCTAGAATTGCTTTGGCTATTCTAGGTTTTTTGCTGTTCCATATGAATTTATGGATTGGTTTCTCTATTTCAGTGAAGAATGTGGCTGGGATTTTGATAGGTATTGCATTGAATTTGTATAACAATTTGGGCAATATGGCCATTTTCACTATATTGATTCTGCCTACCCATGAGCATGGGAGGTCTTTCCATCTCCTTGTGTCTTCTTTGATTTCCCTTATTAGATTTTTGTAGTTTTCATTGAATAGGTCCGTCACGTCCTTGGTTAAGCTGATCCCTAGGTACTTTATTCTTTTTTTGGCTACTGTAAATGGAATTGTTTCCATAATTTCCTTTTCTGTTTGTCTATTGCTGGTGTACAGAAAAGCTGCTGACTTTTGTGGGTTGATTTTATATCCTGCTACTTTGCCAAATTGGTTTATTAGGTGTAGGAGTTTGGGTACTGAGGTTTTTGGGTCCTTCAGATACAAGATCATGTCGTCTGCGAATAGGGATAACTTGATTTCTTCCTTGCCGAAGTGGATCCCTTTGATGTCCTCCTCTTGCCTTATTGCTATGGCTAGGGATTCCAGCACTATGTTGAACAGAAGTGGGGAGAGTGGGCATCCTTGTCTTGTTCCTGATTTTAGGGGGAATGACTTAAGTTTCTCTCCATTTAATATGATATTAGCAGTTGGTCTGTTGTATATGGCTTTTATTGTTTTGAGGAATGTTCCATCTATTCCTGTTCTCTCCAAAGCTTTTAATAGGTATGGATGTTGTATTTTGTCAAAGGCTTTTTGGGCATCGACTGAGATAACAATGTGATTCTTGATTTTAGTTCTGTTTATGTGGTGAATTACGTTGATTGATTTACGGATGTTGAACCATCCTTGTGACTGAGGGATGAAGCCTACTTGGTCATGATGTATGATATTCTGGATCACTTTCTGGATCCTATTAGCTAATATTTTATTGAGGAGCTTTGCATCTGTGTTCATTAGTGATATTGGTCTGTAGTTCTCTTTTTTTGTTGGGTCTTTGCCTGGTTTGGGAATTAGTATGATATTAGCTTCGTAGAATGAGTTTGGAATTTCTCCCTCCATTTCTATTTCGCGGAAGAGTTTGAGGAGTATTGGAATTAGCTCCTCACTAAAGGTTTTGTAGAATTCATTGGTGAATCCATCTGGGCCTGGGCTTTTCTTAGTAGGGAGGTTCTTGATTACCTCCTGTATCTCACCGTAAGTTATTGGTTTATTTAGCTGATTTATTTCTTCTTGGTTCAGTTTGGGCAGTTTGTACTTCTCTAAAAATTGATCCATTTCTGTAGAATTATTGTTTTTTGCTGAGTAGAGGTTTTGGAAATAGCTCCTTATGATTGTTTGAATATCGTGTGTACTTGTTGTAATTTTTCCTGTGGAGTCCCTGATTTTACGAATATGAGTCTCTTCTCTTCTTTTTTTTGTAAGTCTTGCAAGGGGTCTGTCAATTTTGTTTATTTTCTCAAAGAACCAGCTTTTAGTCTTATTTATTTGTTGAATGGTCTTTCTATTTTCAATCAGATTTATCTCTTCTTTAATCTTTGTGATCTCTCCCCTCCTAGTCGTTTTAGATTCTGTCATTTCTTGTTTCTCCAGTTGTTTTAGTTTCATCGTGAGGGTATTCACCTGCTCTGCTTCCATTCTTTTAATGTGGGTGCTGAGTGCAATGATCTTGCCCCTCAGAACTGCCTTAGCTGTGTCCCATAGGTTTCTTTGTGATGTGTTTTCTTTGTCATTGTGGCTTATGAATTCGTTGATTTCATCTTTAATTTGATCTGTGGCCCAAGTGTTGGATAGCAGCGTGGGGTTTAGCCTCCAAGAGTGTGTATAGGCTCTGTGGTATCCTTTGTTGTTGAGGGTTACCTTTAATCCACTGTGGTCAGATATAATACATGGGATGACGTCAATACTTTTGTATTTGCTGAGGTTCTTTGTGTGGGCTATGACGTGGTCTATTTTGGAATATGATCCATGGGCTGCTGAAAAGAAGGTGTATTGGGTCTCTGTGGGGTGAAAGGTTCTATATAGGTCTGTTAGATCCATTTGGGAAATGGTGTTATTTAGGTCCTCAGCTCCCTTACTAATCCTCTGGGTGTTGGATCTGTCTCTTGGAGAGAGAGGAGTATTAAAGTCACCCACTATGATTGTGTTTGCGTCTATCTTGCTCTGTAATTCTTTGAGAATTTGCTTGACATATGTCGGGCCTCTTTTGTTTGGTGAGTATACATTTATCACCGTGATTTCTTGATTCTGTATTTTTCCTTGTATTAATATGTAGTGTCCTTCTTTGTCTTTTTGAGTGGACTTTAAAGAGAAGTCAAGCTTGTCTGAGATCAGGATGGCTACACCTGCCGTTTTGGTGGATGCATTTGCTTGGTAGATCTTGCTCCATCCTTTCACTCGAAGCCTGTTTTTGTCCCTTGCTGTAAGATGGGTCTCTTGTAGACAGCAGATGTCAACTTTTTGTTTGCGAATCCATTCTGCCAGTCTGCTCCTCTTTATCGGGGAGTTTAAACCATTTATATTTAAAGAGATCAAGGATAAGGGTGTTTTTTCTCCTTCCATTTTCTTGGTGGGCTGTTTTTTCTTCTTCTTTTTTTTTTTTTTTCTTCTTGTCTTTAGTGAGCTTGTGTTTCTGCTGGACTTTGGCTATTGAAGTTTCTTTCTGATTCTGTCTGTGTGTCTTTTACGATCTCTGTTGGGTGGGGTTCCCCTCTTAATATTCGCTGTAGGGCTGGTTTTTTATTCACATACTCCTTTAGCTCCTCTTTGGTGTGGAAAGATCTGGTTCTCCCTTCGAATGTGAACTCCAATTTCGCTGGATATTTGATCCGAGGTTGTAAATTGTTATTCTGGAGTACTTGGATGGTGTTCTTCTACTCGCTTCGAGCTTGGTAAGTTTGTGTGGATAAGTCGGATGTTATTCGAATCCTCTTCCCATTGAAAAAAGTTTCCTTCTTCGCTTTGGCTGAATTCAGAATTTGCTCTTTAATCTTTAGGTCTGTAGTCTTGAATATTATGTGCCTTGGGGTGGCTTTCCTGGGGTCTGGCCTGCCAGGTGTCCTATAGGCTTCGGTTACCTGGATGGGGTCCCCTGTGAGATTGGGGAAGTTTTCTGCAATAACTTTATTGAGAACATGATTAAGCCCTCTGCTCTGGTATTCGGCTCCTTCTTCTATTCCAATTATGCGCAGATTATATCTCTTCTCTTTGTCCATTAGTTCCTGGATTAGTCTTCCCTGAAGCTTCACCTTTTCTTGGAGTGTGGTCATTTTCTGGTTGTTGTCAGCTGCTTCATCGTCCAGGCGAGAGATTCTGGATTCTATATGGTCTACTCTTTGTGTCATGGTTTCAATTGCGGAGTTTATGGATGTCAGAGAGCTATTTATGGTTGTCATATCAGCTCTGATCGTGGAGATTTCTTCCTTTAAAGAGTTGTATTTTAAATCTATTTTTTCATGCATTTCAATTCTTAGGATGTGGAGATTTTCTTTAAAGGCAGCTTGCATTGTATCCATTTTTGCTTCCATTTCTTTAAAGCAGGTTTGCATTGTATCCAGTTTTGCTTCCATTTCTTTCTTGGCTTCCTGGGTGTCCTTCCAGATTTCCGCTCTAAATTCCTGGAATTGTTTTCTGATTTCATTTCTGACGCTTTCGATCATTCCTGTTAACATGGCCTCATTTGCTTTTTTAGTCTCCATCTCCTCTTCAGTCGTGCTGCTTTTTGGAGCTGGCGAGTTGGCTTGCCCTTTGATGAACTGAGTTATGTTTCTTTGTGATTTGCGCATCTGGAGATCTGGATGGCTTCTCAGGTTTGGTTTGTAGCTCCTCCCTCCCTCCTGTGTAGACGTGTCTACGGCAGCAGGTGCTGTCGCTGTGTCCCCGCCCACCAGTGCAGGGTACGCCTACCAGAGCGGGCGCTGTCGCCGGGGGCCCCGCCCTCCTGTGCGCTGTGCGTTCAGTGCAACAGGCACTTCGGCGGGATATGCCTCCCAGAGCAAGTCCTGGGTTGTTGGGTTGTGCTTGCGCCCTCCCACGAGTCCGTTGGGGGGGGGGGTACGTGTGGGGCCCAGTGGGATCGACTGTCCGGGTGTGGCTTGGCACCTTCAGACCTCACCTCCGCTGTTAGGAGGGGGGACGTGATCAGGCTCAAGTGACCCTGCTGGGCTGGTATTGCCCACCAGCGCCTGTGGTTTTAGTTGTAAGAGTCTGCGAGGTCCAGGCGCCTCAGGTGGGGTTTGCACAACCGGCCGTCTCCCGGCCCCTGTTGGGAAGGGGGCGGGGCCGGTTCTGCCAGTTCAGGAACCTGTGGGGTGTTGGTGCTGCTGAGCCCTTCCCCTGCTAAACTGACTTCCCAGCGCCTGATGGGGGTTTCCCCGCCTGATTTGTGGGTTCTTTGTTCCCTCAGGGGTGGGGGAGGGGGGAGGGGAGGGCACTCACTTTTGCTGCTTTGTGTGTGTGTCCCGCGCAGCCGTTGGCCCTCCAGGGGTTGGCTAAGTGTCGTGGTGGCTTCCCTGGTTCCCGATTTCTGCCGCGCTGGGTTCCCTTGTCCAAACCCGGTGTGGACCCGAACTTCTCGTCGCTGCCGGTGTGTCTTGGTCCGCACCCTGCCTTGTGTCCGTGGGGTCTCCCCCTATATGAATTCTGAGCTCCTGGCAGCCTGTCTGCCGATCGCCGGGTTCCCCTTTCCCAGCCTGACCCTGTTTGGGCCAGGGTCGGCTGGAGGGGGGAGGGTGCCCCGGTGAATCTCCGGCTCCGTGTAGGTTTTCGGTTCTTCTTTTTTGCTCCTTTTTGTTTTCCTGCGTTTCTCCACTGCTTCTGGCTGCTGGTTTTGCTGGGTTCTTGATGGGGTGTTGGGTGTTGGGGTTCCCAGCTCACTATGCCGTTGGAGCGAGTCGGGGTGCCTCCCTATTCCATCGGCGCCATCTTTCTTCCTTCCACTTCTGGTTTTTGAGTGATTAATTGGAGATGAGTCACTCAGACTTTCCTGCTCTGGCTGGCTTTGAACCACAGCCCTCAAATCTCAGCCTTCTGGGTAGCAAGGGTTACAGCTGTAAGCCCCCACTGGTACCTGGCTCAAATAAGGTGCTTAACTCCCATTTCCTTTCTAAAACTTAGAAAGAATTAAAGAAGAAAGAAAAAGAAAGGAGGAAAGAAAGAGAGAGAAAGAAGGAAAGATAAAAGGTAACCCAGGCCAGAGCACTTCTTTTGCCCTGATTTGATTCCTGCCAGACCACGGACCAGGAAGAAATAAAGAACTGTGAATAGAGTAATGGAGACTGGTGGTACAAGGAGGAAGCCTGGTTAGTATGAAAATACTCTCTTTTGCATCTCATTAGTCTTAATTTGTGGTCTGTGGGAGATGATGGTCTGCTAGCTACCTTACAGCAGCCTGAGAAGGAGCTGATGGGTGTGTAGCACCCTCTAGTGGGAATCCTGAGAGGGAGCCAAATTCCTGGATCCCTTTCTGTTATATCTGAAGGACTGCTAGACATGCCTTCCAGGTTCTGCTTCCCTGGCCCTTCTACTCCTGAAGGTAGGTAGCAAGCTGTTGCCTCTACTCCTGCTCCACCTAAGTCTGGAATTCTCCTTAGGGTTGCAGGACTGAGACATGTTATTCATGAAAATAAAGGAAGGATGCTGAAAAGAAGGAGGCCTGGAGGGACAGGGAAGGGCAAAGCCAGGATAGGGAAAAGCAGGAAGCTTTGTATGGGAGTCTCTTCTGTAGAGGGGAATCTCTTCTTTAGAAAAGCTCTATTATTTATTTATTTATTGTCAGTCATGCAGCTTGAATTGTGAGCCTGGGGGGGTGGTGTCCTGGAGCTCTTCAGTTCAAGCCTAGCACTTTATCACTTGAGCCACAGCCCCTATTCTGAAGAATGCCCGTGAGACTCTTATCTCTAAGCACCCAAAAAAGCCAGATGTGGAGCTGTGGTTCAACCAGTAGAGTAGAAGCTTCGAGCAAAAAGGCTCAGGGACAGTGCCTAGGCCCTGAGTCCAAGCCCCAGTACCAGAACAAAAAACCCCAAAACAACAACAAAACTCATCAAAACTCAAGAAAGTGAAAGTTTATTCTCTTTAGAAAGAGGAAAGAAACAGATCCTATACATGGGCAACCTTGGCTCTGAGTGGGGCTAGGGCTGGGGATTGTAAGCATTTTAGATGGATGTAAGGTCCACCTCAGGGAGGGCTCCAATCTAGATGCCCCCACCCTGTCTAAGTCTGCACCCAGTACCTGCATTACCTAGGTAATAGGCACACCTGGAGGCAGTTGCCTCCTCCTTCTCTGAGGTCACCTTTAATGCACCTGCCAATATCTCCCACCTTTTCCTATATAATCTGGCTCAACACAGTCCTGGCTCTCTTTCCTTTGCTCTCTTACTCTTTTCTGTCTTTTTCCCTCCTTCTTTTCCCTCTGTCTCCCCATGCCTCCATCTTGTGTGGGCTGGCAGTTTGCTTTCTTCCCAATAAACTCCTGAAACATGTGCGGGTTTCCTTTCTGCAAACCTTACAGTTTCAACTTTAGTCACTGCTCAGTTTCCTTCATTTCTTTCCTCCTCCTCAAAGATTGAATGGCTTCTTGTTCTTCCTTACTCTTTGAAAGAGATATGTCTCTTATAACCTTTTAGAAACTGTTTTCCAAGCTTAGGGGTAAAAGGTGGAGATGTGGCCCCTCCAGGAGAAGGCAAGCAGCAGTTGTCCCTTGGTGGTCCTTGAATGTACTGGGTGCAGATTTAAACAGGTTTGGGGCATCAGCATGGAGTCCTCCCTGGGGTGGAACTTACAGTGGAGAAGGAATGTAGCTTTACTTTTTTGTTCCCCCCCTCCCAGCTAGCTGTTAGATTACACAGTCCTTTTCAAAGGACTGTCAAAGCAGTACACATGTAGAATTTTGCTTATCTTCACAAGTTTCTACAAAACAAAGAAAAACAGCCTTCCTGCCAGACAACACAATGTCCTTTACAAGTGTAGAAGGTTAGGCTAACTTGAGTTGGGCTTTGACACTGTGGTATGAAGGATGTTAGCAGCTTGACTGTGGTCTCAGTAGATCTGGAGTTAGAACCAGCCAACTCTTCTGCTCTCAGATTCCTGCAGCACAGAAACTTGGAGAACAAATGCCCACTGCTGCTGGCTAAGTTTGGGGTAACTAGTTAATGTTGAGGGAATATGTGGGGTACAAGTAATCTAGTGTCCTTGCCACCATCTAGCTTAAAGTGGCTTATAAATCCCTGCATAATCCTACAGGTCATTCCTTGAGCCCGCAAAGTACATTGAAAGAGTGTGCAACCCAATCCTGAGTCCTTGTTGGTGAGACAGAGCTTGTAAGAGTGAGAAAGGCCAAGTGGAAATCCTCCTCATTGCCCCCTTCATCAAAACAGTAGCTTCAAAATAATATTTCAGGGAGTTGGAGGTATGGCTCAGGTGATAGAGCACCAGGCAATGAGTAAAAACATTAGATACTGAGTTCAAGTCCCAATCTTGGACAAAAAAAATTTTCTTTGCTACTCCTGGGCCTTGAACTCAGGGACTAAGCACTCTACCTAGCTTCTTTTTGCTCAAGGCTAGCACTCTACACTTGAGCCACAGCACTGCTTCTGGCTTTTTCTGTTTATGTGCCAGGGAATTGAACCCAGCCCTTCATGAATACAAGGCAAGCACTCTTGCTACTAAGCCATATTCCCAACCCCAAATATTGCTAAAGCAGACAGAATTTGATGTGTGGACAAAGCACATTCATGACCAAGTAGGTTAAGAATCTCCTTGCTAGATGTGGCTAGAGAAGGTGGGCTGGCTTTAGATACTTAGCATACAAATGCTGGGGGAGGGAGGAAGGGATGTCCATTTTGCCCAGCACTAGCCCTAGAATAGGACTAGGCTGGACAAAGTATTCCCACATGTACTAAAATGATTACAATGTATTGGATGGTTACAAAAATAGAGTGGGTAAAGATTGTATAAACTTATCTTTCATTTATTTTTCAATTCTCATTGACTTTCTTGCCTCTACCTGGCTTTGATTGGAGCTCCTTGGGCCTCAGCCTCCTGAATAGCTAGGATTACAGGCTTGAGCCAAACGTGACTGGCCTGTGAGGGTTTTTTTTTTCTTCTTTATTGTCAAAGTGAAGTACAGAGGGGTTACATTTTCATATGTAAGGCGAGTACATTTTTTATCTAACTTGTTACTTGCTCCCTCATTTTTCCCTCACCTCCCCACATCCCATTTACCTCTTCCCTCATGAGCTTACAGTTGGTTTACACCAAATTGTTTCATCAGTATTGCTGTTGCAATTGTTTGTCTTTTTATCCTTTGTCTCTTGATTTTGGTATTTCCTTTCCCTTCCTTAGCTCTAGTACACATATATACAGTATCCAGTATACTAAGATCAGTTACAGTGATAGTAGGGGTAAAACGACAGGAAGGGAATAAGAGAGAAAATTTAAAAATATACAGAAGTGTTTGGTTTCACATGGCATGTTGGAAATAACCACAACAATGATATACCACTTGTTTCCATAACGTCGAGTTCATTTTGCTTAGCATCATCTTATGTGTTTATAAGGGCATAGCAATTGAGCTATTGTGATCTTCTGCTAGGACTATCCTTGACATGTACTAATTATTCCCTATGAGGGTAACCATGGAGTCCATGTTTCTTTGGGTCTGGCTCACTTCACTTAGTATGGTTGTTTTCCAAGTCCTTCCATTTCCTTACAAATGAGGCAGTGTCATTCTTTCTCATAGAGGCATAGAATTCCACTGTGTATACATACCACATTTTCCTGATCCACTTGTCTACTGAGGGGCATCTAGGTTGTTTCCATATTTTAGCAATGACAAATTTTGCTACAATGAACAAAGTTGTGTTAGTGGCTTTAGTGTGGTCTTCCTTGTAATCTTTTGGTTAGATGCCCAAAAGTGGGGCTTGTGGGTCATAGGGAAGCTCTATGTTTAGCCATCTGAGGAACCTCCATATAGCTTTTCAGAATGGTTGAACAAGTTTACATTGCCACCAACAATGTAGTAGGATTCCCTTTTGGCCACATTCCCTCCAGCATTTGTTATTATTAGTTTTCCTGATAAAGGCCATTCCTACTGGGGTGAGGTGGAATCTCAATGTTGTTTTGATTTGCATTTCTTTTATGGCCAGTGATGTAGAGTACTTCTTCAAGTGTCTCTTGGTTTTTTCATTTCAGAGAAGTCTTTGTAGGTCTTTAGCCCATTTAGGCATGGTCCCATGCAAGCCCAGTGCCCACAGCCTCACAAGGGCTGGAAAGAGGGATACCCACGAAGGTGGCGCATGGAGCATTTCGCTCCACTGACTTCTCTTCCCTGGGCTCCTGCCTGCCACCCAAGAGGACGAGGATTTTGCCCCTCAGCTCTGTCTAGAGATGCTTTTTCCACAGAAGGACACAAAACCCACTCGTCTTGTCCTTTGTCCAGCACCCAAGACAGAGGAGAACCAGCAAGGATGGAGTGCATGGGGCTCATCCGGAAGGGCGTGATCAGCTAGGAGTGTGGCAGGCTTGCACAGGGGCAGGGCAGTGTCAAGTGTGAGAGGCACTTCCTTAAGGTGCCTAGATGGAGAAGGCGGAGCTACGCAGACAAAGGGCGGGGCCACGTGAAGGGGGCGGAGCCTCCTATCAGCTTCACATCCAAACCCAGAGGATACCGCCTTGTGGTCTAGGAATGCTGAGGGAGCAGCCGTTTTGTCAGTCCACAGAGTAGCACCCAGGGGCTGAGGGGAGGTAGGTGTCTGGGCCTCCAGTGAGGGTGAGAGTGAGGGGAAGGGACGTGCCTGCTGGGAGGAGAAGTAGTCAGCAGGGAGAAATGGCCGACTGACCTTGACCCTTACCTGAGGAGGCCCCCTCCTGTCTTTGAAAGGCAAGTCAAACAAGTCTGTTCAGCCATTTCCTGTCAGGCTGCCCCTAAATTACCCCCTCCCCCTTCCCCGGAACCCTTCAGAATTATCCTCCACCATCCATCCCGAGGTTTTCCTCTCAAACCCAAATCCACTTTTATTTCCACTCCCGGCGTCTAAGCCTCAGCCTCCATGAACGTGGCCACGGCTTTCCCCGAAGCCTGGGGCAGTGGCTGTGCCTCCGGCCTCCCCAGTACAGTGCTGTCCCAACACTGGTGGGCTTGTTTAGACACCCTGGTGACCCTGCCTGCCCTACCCCCCACCCATCCTCTCTCCACTCAGTGGCCCAAGAGTGAGAGAGAGAGAGAGATAGTGAGAGATAGTGTGTGTGTGTGTGTGTGTGTGTGTGTGTGAGTGTGTACTGGGGCTGGAATTCAGGGCCTGAGCCCTCTTGCCTTAGCTTTCATCCTTCAAGGCTGCCACCCCTCCACTTGAGCCACACCCCCACTTCTGATTTTTTGTTGATTCATTGAAGATAAAAGAGTCATAGAGAGGCTAGTAATGTGGCTTAGCGGTAGAGTGCTTGCCTAGCACGCATGAAACCCTGGGTTTGATTTCTCAGCACCACATAAATAGGAAAAGCCAGGAGTGGCCCTCTACCTCAAGTGGTATAGTGCCAGCCCTGAAGGGAGAAACAATAACCCTAAGACAGTGCCCAGGCCCTGACTTTAAGCCCCAGGACTGGCAAGAAAAAAAGTCTCAGGGACTTTTCTTCCCTTGGTTAGCCTTCAACGATAATCTTCAGATCTCTGCCTCCTGAGTGTGAGCCGCTGGTGGCTGGGTTACATCCCTTGCATTTTTATATCTCCCAGGCTTAGCTCTAATGTCAGCTCTTCAAGGAAATGGTCAGTGACTAGACAACTATTCTTAAGTAGCCTGGCCCTCACCAGTCACAATCACATCAGAATCTTCTCAAAATATACTCCTAGTATATATTCAATAGAGCCCAAGAGAACAGGAGCATCTTTTCTTTTTTTCTCTTTTTTTTTCTGATTGTGGAGCTTGAACTCCCAGCCTTGACACTGTCCTTAAGTTCTTTTTGTTCAAGGCTAGCTCTCTAGCACTTTGAGCCACAGTGTCACTTCTGGTTTTCTGGTGGTTAATTGGAGATAAGAGTCTCATGGACTTTACTGCCCAGGTTGGCTTCAGATCATGATCCTCAGATTTCAGCCTCCTGATACTTGGATTATAGGTGTGAGCCATCAGCATCTGGCAGCAAGAGCATCTTTCTACATGCCTATTTCACTAAAACCAAAACTCATCAACTAGCAAATGCTATTCTAGCCAGGTACTGCCCTTGAGGTTTAGGAACAGAGATTATTGTGTGTTTCAGAGAGTCCAGATGGCACTCACTGATGGACCATTCTCTTAGTGTACAATCTGGTGGAAGACAAAGGCTACATGCAACCCTTGTATCTGTGAAGGTCATTTCTCGCAAGGCCAAGAAGGAAATCAGTAAAAGATGTGACAGAAAGGCTGGGCTTAGGGGGCTTAGTGGTTGCCTAGGAAAACCCCAAGGAGGACGCCTTTGAGCTGAAGCCTTGTATGGAAGAGCCAGCATTGAGAGGCCTTGGTGGAAGAGCTTTGGGACTAGAGGATAGAGCAAGAGGAAAGCGTAGATGCAGGAGGAAGGAGAAGAAAGATGCTTTGTGACAGAGGCACTGGTCCAGGACTCCTGACATGTGTATGTGGTTATGGGAGCAGGTGGTTTTCCTTAAGTGTTCTTTGAAGGACTTGTTCTGGCAAAGAAGATGGACCCGGGAAGGGCTGGGAGTCAAGACGAGGTCTGGTGGAGCATGGCAAGGGGCACACCCTCAAAAGGTTGCTGCTCAGGAACCTGTGTAGGGGACAGGTGTGGGTCTGCAGAGTTGGGATGTAGGGTCACCCCATAGCAGGGCTAGAGGGTCCCTGAACCAGGAGGATGCTATAAGGCTGCCAGAGAACTGTAGGCAGAGATCATTAGTATAGAGGGAGCCTATGACATGGGTATAGGCAGTGCAATGACAATATGGGAGCTGGTAGTTCTGGGGTCCTTGCTTGGTAGTGCTGCTCTCCTCATCTTACATAGCCCTTTGCTATGAAGAAGGCTTTACAAGTGGGAAGTCCAGGCTAACAGGTAGAAGAAGCTGGAGATCCAGGTGAAAGGCAAGGCAGAGACTGATGTGCAAAGTCTCAATACCTGAGAGGTGGTGCCAGGCTTGGGTCCTAGGTTTGAAGTGAGTAGAATCAATCCAACTCATTTTTCACAGAAACACACTCAGTGTACTTAGGGGTATATTTGAATTCCAGTAAAGGAATTTGTCATGAAAATTAAAGCATTTTCAGGCACCTTTAGATCAAGGTGCTAAAATACCAGCACTACCCTTTTTCCTTCTTTTAAGTCTATTGGCCTCTGTATGGCTTCCTCCTTGTCTCTTTGTGGTTGTTTGATACCTCCAAACTACAGTGGAAGGAAGCTACCTCCCTGTTCCCACACCCTCATATTGAAGATTGAACTCAATCCTTTTGCCTTTAGTTCCTTTTTTTTTTTTGCCAGTCCTAGGGCTTGGACTTGGGGCCTGAGCACTTTCCTTGGCTTCTTTTTGTTCAAGGCTAGCACTCTACCACTTGAGCCACAGTGACCACTTCCCGCTTTTTCTGTGTATATGGTGCTGAGGAATTAAACCTGGGGCTTCATGCATGCTAGGTGAGCACTCTACCACTAAGTCACATTTCCAGCCCTCTAGTTCCTTTTTTAGGTAGTATTACTGTGCTAACTTTCGCCATAAGAACCTCAAACTGCAGTCCTCTTACCACCCCCTGGTAATTACCTCCTGATTACAGATGTGAGTCTGGCTTGTTTTTGAGATAAGGTGCTAGCACTCTTCTTTCTCTTTTTGCTTTTCAGCAACTATGAGGTAAAAAGCTTTGTTCCACCACACCCTCCTCACCAAAATGTGCTGCACAGGCCCAAACAACAGAGCCAACCGATCATGGACAGAATCCTCCAAGATTGTGAGCCACATCAACAATTTTTCTTCTTTCTTCCCCCAACATTACTTCTTTTTTTTTTTAAAGTTTTTAAAAATATATGTTTATTGATATTTTTCAAGTAACAGTAATAAGGGGATTCCAACTCAACATGTCTGTCTATATGTTTAAATGCATCTTGATTAGAATCATTCCTTCCATCATTTTTCCTTCCTCCCACCTTGCCCCCACGTGTGTCACCAGATTTTCTGGTTCCATTTTCACAGATATACATTGTCTTGTGATCTCACCCACCATTCCTCTTTTTACTTACCATTTACCCCTCCCTTGCTCTAACTCAATACATGTTTCAGCTTACTAGTCCTCACTGTGTTAAGCTCTTTCCGTTTTGAAATGGGATTACAGCATAGGCTCTCATTCAATGTACATACTTTATTCATTCCCATCATTTATATGTGCATATGACCACATAAGAGAGAAAACATAGATGGATCTGCAAAAAATCATATTGTGTGAAGTAAGCCAGGCTCAGGGAAAATGAAAAGGGTGTATATATGGTTTTCCCCAACATTACTTCTTTTTTATTGTTTTTCTTATTTATTGTCAAAGTGATGTAGAGAGGTTACAGTTTCATATGTTAGGCATTGGATACATTTCTTGTACTGTTTGTTAACCTCCTACCTCTTTGCCCCGTCCCCCTTCTCCTTTCCCTCTCCCCCCATGTGTTGTTCAGTTGGTTTACACCAAACAGTTTTGCAAGTATTGCTTTTGTAGTCATTTGTCTTTTTATCCTGTGTCTCTCGATTTTGGAATTCCCTTTCACTTTCCTAGTTCTGATACCAGCATATACAATTTCCAATATACTCAGGTAAGATACAGTCATATTGCAGGTACAACCACAGGAAGGCGATACAAGAGGATCATCAGCAATAGAAGCTCCACTTTCACATGGCATGTTGAAATTAATTACAACAGTGATATATCACTTGTTTCCATAACATGGAGTTCATTTCACTTAGCATTATCTTTTGCATTCATAGTGGCATAGCTATTAGTCTCTTGTGGTCCTCTGCTGTGATTAGCCTAAATCAGTGCTAATTATTCCCTATGGGGGAGACCATAGAGTCCATGTTTCTTTGTGTCTGGCTCACTTTCCTTAATATAATTTTTTCCAAGTCCTTCCATTTTCTTACGAATGGGGCAATATCATTCTTTCTGATAGAGGCATAAAATTCCATTGTGTATATGTCCCACATTTTCCTGATCCATTCGTCTACTGAGGGGCATCTGGGTTGGTTCCATATTCTAGCTATGACAAATTGTGCTGTGATGAACATTGTTGTGCTTGTGGCTTTAGTGTATTCTTGTTTGTGGTCTTTTGGGTATATGCCCAAAGTGGGGCTGCTGGGTCATTGGGGAGCTATATGTGTAGCCATTTGAGGAATCTCCATACCACTTTCCAGAGTGGTTGAATCAGTTTACAGTGCCACCAACAATGAAGTCGGGTTCCCTTTTGACCACATCCCCTCCAACATTTATTATTGTTAGTTTTCTTGATATGGGACATTCTTACTAGGGTGAGATGGAATCTCAATGTTGTTTTGATTTGCATTTCTTTTATGGCCAGTGATGTAGAGCACGTTTTCATATATCTCTTGGCCATTCTCATTTCCTCATCAGAGAAGTCTCTTTTTAAGTCTTTAGCCCACTTGTTAAGGAGGCTATTGGTTCTTTGCGGTTTTGTTTTGGAGGAATGTAATTTTTTGAGTTGTATGTATATTTAAGATATGAGGCCTTTATCCGTTGTATGTCCGGTAAAGATCTTTTTTCAGTCTGTGGGCTTTCTGTTTATCTTGCGAGTTATGTCCTTTGCCCTGCAGAAGCTCTGCAATTTGATGCAGTCGCATTTGTCCGTTCTTTCCTTGATTTTTATCATTGCTGGGTCTTTGTTAAGGAAGTTTTGTCTTGTGCCAAGGAGCTCAAGGATTTCTCATACTCCTTCTTTTAATGTTTTCAGGGTATCTGTTTTCATTTCAAGG
This sequence comes from Perognathus longimembris pacificus, assembly GCF_023159225.1. Taxonomy (NCBI): domain Eukaryota; kingdom Metazoa; phylum Chordata; class Mammalia; order Rodentia; family Heteromyidae; genus Perognathus; species Perognathus longimembris. The sequence continues at coordinate 51,421,425 of NC_063161.1, forward strand.
TCTTTGATCCATTTGGAATCCAACATTACTTCTTTTCAAATTTCTTCTTCTTCTTCTTCTTTTCTTCTTCTTTTTCTTCTTCCCCTCCTTCTTCTCCTCCTCTTCCTCCTCCTCTTCCTCCTCCTCTTTCTCTCCTCCTCCTCCTCCTCCTCCTCCTCCTCCTCCTCCTCCTCCTCCTCCTCCTCCTCCTCCTCTTCCTCCTCCTCCTCCTCAGCATCATCTTCTTCCTCCTCCTCTTCTTCTTCTGTTTTCTTGGTTGATTCTTGGGTTTGTTTTTTGTTTTTTTTTTTTTGGCCAGTCCTTGGCCTTGGACTCAGGGCCTGAGCACTGTCCCTGGCTTCTTCCCGCTCAAGGCTAGCACTCTGCCACTTGAGCCACAGCGCCGCTTCTGGCCGTTTTCTGTATATGTGGTGCTGGGGAATCGAACCTAGGGCCTCGTGTATCCGAGGCAGGCACTCTTGCCACTAGGCTATATCCCCAGCCCTGATTCTTGGGTTTGAACTCAGGGCCTGGGCACTGATCCTGAGCTCTTTTGCACAAGGGCAGCACTCTACCATTTTGAGCCACAGTGTCACTTGCAGTTTTTGAGTAGTTACTTGGAGTTAAGAATCTCACGAGGACTGGCTCTGTCTGGGCTGGCTTCCAATCACAATTCTCAGATCTCAGCCTCTTGAGTAGTTGAGATTACAGGAATGAACCATTGGGTCCCAGCTACAGCAGATACTTGTTATTTTGATGGAAATCTGAGTAATAGGGAGGAACCAGTGGGGGCGAGGGATTGGAAGGAATTATTTAACATGTTAGTGTAATGTGCCAGCCATCACACTAGGTCTAGGATATGGCAATGAATCAAGGAAGCAGTCACATTCTGGGAGCAAGATAGGCAGTGAAGCTAAATCAAAAAGTTCATAAGTCAGCAACCTATATACTATGAGACTTCATGTTAAAATTATGCTTAAAGCAAGTAAAACAAATTGGACATAACTGAGAGCTTTTGCTATTCTAGGAGTTGGTTAGTAGCTTCCTCCTCCTTAATGGCTTGTTCACCTGCATCATTCACCAAGCAGACTGGAGGAGGAAAGGCTGGCCTATAAATCTTTAGTGTGAGCTCCTTGAGGGGCTTTCATACATTGATGCTTGCTTCAGGGCTTAGTGGATACAATGAACTCAACAGAGGTTTGTGGGGATGACAAGTGGCTGAATAATGTTGAGAGATGAATATGGATGAATGTGGATAGGTGTGTGCTGTAATTTGGATCTAAAGCATCCCCTAAAGGCTCATGTTCAAAGACTTGCCCTCCTACCCCCTCACCCCTCCAGCTCAAAGTGCTATTGTGAGGTAGTGGGCCTAGTAAGTGTTTTAGGTCATTGGGGTCATGGTCACAGGGTATTAGAGGACTTTGGTGTCTCCTTTTTGTTTCCTGACCAAGAGGTAAGTGGTTTCTACCATACATTCCTTCACTGTCTCACAACAGGCCCAGAAGTGATGATTTTGCCCAATGTTGCACTACAACATCCTAGACTGTGAGTCAAAATAAATCATTTCTCTCTCTCTCTCGCTCTCTCGCTCTCTCTTTCTCTCTTTTTGGTGCTGACTCTTGAAATTGAACTCAGGGACTCATGCTATTAAATGGCTGGCATTCTACCACTTGAGCCACACCTCCAGTTCAAACTTCTTGTGTTTATTTTTTTTAAGTTTTTGTTAATTGTAAAGATGATGTAGAGAGGGGTTACAGTTATGTAAATCAAGTAATGAGTACATTTTTCCCCCCAGTCTCATGGGGCTTGAACTCAGGACCTGGACCTGGACACTCTCCTTGAACTTTTTTTACTCAAGGCTAGTGCTCTTCCACTTTGAACCACAGCTCCACTTCCAGTTTCCTGGTGGTTAATTGGAGATAAGTGTCTCATGGATTTTCATGCTCCAGCTGGCTTTGAACTGTGATCCTGAGATCTCAGTCTCCTGAATAGTTAGGATTATAGGTGTGAGCAACCAGCACCTGGTGTCATTTAGATTAAACTTTTAAAAAATTGTTAATTTAAAGGTGATATGCAGTGGGGCTACAGTTACCTAGTCAGGTACAGAGTGCATTTGTATTAGGGTAATTGTTTTCCCCTTCATTGTTCTCTTCGTTTTCCCCTCCCATCCTACCCACAAATTAATAGCTCATTTTCAACATAGTGTCTAGGGAGTACCACTGCTACATTCACTTAAATAGTTTTATACTTTGCCAGTGTGTTTATCTCTGTGTTTGCTTCTGTGTGGGGAGGGGAGGGAGGAAGAAGGCTGATTCTTTTTGTTTTTGGTTAATATCTTCCCTAGGATGTAGGATATCCCACGACTCATAATTCGGCCCAGCTGAACTTTAAATCCCAGCAGAGCTCATGTCTGGAAAGAGGTTCAAACCTTTTACTGGTGCTAAGCCACCATGTGTGAGATCAGGAAGCAGCATCCAACTGGGAAGTCCCTCTGTGCTGAGATCCTGCACTGACTCAGGTTGGACCAGCCCTGCCTATCCTTAGGAAACCAGAAAACCATCAGCCTCATCTCCAGACAGTCTCTGCACAGGACCCAAGCTGAAGATCATTAGCCTAAGTTAGTGACTCTGTTTTTAAAGAATTTTAAGTTAGCAAGGATAATTTGTGTGTGTGTGTGTGTGCGCGCGCGCGCGTGCTTGTGTGTGCGTATGTGTATATGTGTGTGCTGGTACTGGAGCTTGAATTCAGGACCTGGGTGTTGACTCTTAGGTTTTTTGCTCAAGGCTTGATGCTCTACCAGTTGAACCATACCTCCACTTCGAGATGTTGATCTTTTTTGTACTAGTCCTATGGCTTGAACTCAAGGCCTTGGTGCTGTCCCTGAGCACAAAGCTCTACTACTTGCGGCATAGCTCTACTTCTGCTGGTTATTTGGAGATAAGAGTCTTATAGACTTTCCTAGCTGGGCTGGCTTTGAATCATGTCTTCAGATCTGAGCCCCCTGAGTAGCTACGATTACAGGTGTGCGCCACCAGCACCCAGCTAATGTTGAGTATTTAAAATCACTTATAAACACATCTTTTGTCAGACTTCATCTTGATAATGATTGTACTTATACAAATTATGTCACTGTTCTTCTGCAGTTACAATACACGTGTGTGAAAATATCTCTTCCATGCTGAAGCCTTGGGATATTGGGAGATAACTCCACATGCTGATCTTTCTCTCGTTATCTGATCTAAGAGGAGTCAATTTCTATTGATGAATTACACAGTGTGATGGATTTTGTTACAGTAGCATGAAGGGACTCGGACCCCTAGAAATGCCTTCTGTTGGAGGGACACACTTGTTCCCTATAGGGTTCTTGGCTCCCAATGTTGTTTGTTAAAATCATTTTGAATATGTCAACCTACTGCCATCTGGGCCCCAAGGTTTCTAATGTGAGCAATGATATTATGGGCCAATGATTATGAAATCCCTCTTATCAGCTCTTTAAATATTAACATGTCCTTTGTCTTAGTCAGCAGAGTATTTTGTTAAAGTATCACAATGCTAGTGAAATGTCACCATCCTAGCTGGGTGCTAGTGGCTCACATCTGTAACCCTAGCTACTCAGGAGGCTGAGAGCTACAGATCACAGTTCAAAGCCAGCCCAGGCAGTAAGGTCTGTGAGACTCTTATCTCAATAACCAGAAAACTGGGAGTGGGGCAGTGCCTCAAGATGGTAGAGTACTAGTTATGAGCATAAAAGCTGAGGGACAACACCTAGGCCCTAAGTTCAAGCCCTATGACTGGAAAAAATGGCCACTAGCCTTTTAAACACTAATCAACCCTTTTTCCCCTTTGGCTGTTCCCTCCCCACATTTTTCAATCTTAATTTCAAGAACAAAAAGTTAAGGGTAGATAGGTGGTTTTTTGTACATTTTTGTTTTGTTTGTTTGTTTGCCAGTGCCAGGGCTTAAATACTGACTTAAGCATGTAACTGATACTATCACCAGAGCCATGGCTCCTGTCCAGCATTTTGTTGGTTAATTGAAGATGGGATTTTATAGACTTTGCTGCCCAGGCTAGCTATGAACTGCCATCCATCAGATCTCAGCCTCCTGAGTAGCTAGGATTATAGGCATGAGCCACTGGAAACTGGTTTACTATGACATCTTCAAAAGCTAAGAAGTTACTATACATGACCCGATTACCAAATGAAATTACCATTGAAGCATTCTGTATGTTTTAATTACTCCATAAGTAAATGCCAATCCACAACCCAGAAAAGCCTATAGCCTCTGAAGTTATATTTTTATTACAAAGTGAATTAGGTATCAAGGACAAAAAGTGAGAAAATGGCCATAGGCCGGGCCCACTCCTACTCTGACCTCACAAAGGGTCACAGGGATGGAATTTCAGACCCTGGCTGCAGCCTCCTTGTAGGAGGGCTGTTTGGTAAGTGACCTGGTAGACCCACATATGGTGAGACCACCTATCTTGTTCTTATATGACCTGTTGGGTATACTACTGGACATAGTGTCCTTCTTCCTTGGTATGGTGGTTTTCATTTTTAGGTTTTGAGATTTGGATTTTTGATTGTATTTTTTGTTGTTTTTCTTTTGCTTATTTTTGTGTTCTTCCATTTTCATCATGACGTATTGCTATATGCATATAACACACTTGGATCATATTTACTCCCTTAATTGTGGGGACTGCTTTCTCTGCTCCGGCTCAAGTGCTCATTTATTTCTCTCTTATTATCCTCGCATCGCCTTCTACCCCAACCCTCGGCCTGCAGGTTTGTCGGGGTGAGACGTGGGGATGTCTCCGTCCTGGCGGGCGCGCGACCCGCGTGGTAATGTGACCGCTATCCTACTCTGGAAGCAACGGATATAGACCACGGGTCAGCTTCTGAGAGCGAACTAACTTTATTGAGAGAGGGGCAAGGGTAGATGATCAGGGGAAGGGGGTTGGCCAGGATTCCCATAGGCCACGAGCTGTCAGGTGACCTCCAAGGGGCTGGTCACTTGACCTCCAAGGGGCTACGTCACTCTGAGCGCGCCAAACCAGGGCGGGCTGGTAGGCGCCAGGCTGGCTGCCAGCTAAGTCGGGGGTCTCTTATCGGACCGGTTTCTCCAGATTCCAATGTAGAGAGGATGGAAGGGCTGCATTCCCCAGCTGGGGGAGGTGCCTCAGGCCCCTTCCATCTAGGGGGGAAGATGGACCCCAACACTTAATTACCCGTTCTTATAACCCACACACTTTTCCCATTCCTTCCCATATTACTAACAATCCTACTTTACTTTCATTGCTTCTTTTTCTGTCAGTTGTAGGGCTTGAACTAAGGGCTTGGGCACCGTCCCTGAGCTTCTTTTGTGCTCAAAACTAGCCCTGTATCACTTGAGCCACAGCACCTTTTCTGGTTTTTGAGGGCTTTATTGGAGATAAAGTCTCATGGGGACTTTTGTGCCTGAGATGGCTTCTAACTGTGATACTCAGATCTCAGCCTCCTGAGTAGCTAGGATTACAGATGTGAGCTACTGGTGCCCATCTCATGGCCTTTTTATTGTCTTCTAAATTCCACATTTATAAAATAGGAAGTACTTATCTAATATTTGCTAAATATATTTCGTTTTGCTTATTTAGCCTCATACAACTTAATTTTACTGTTCTTTATGGCAGAGTAAAAGTCTATTGTGTGTAAGTATGTCATTTTCTTTATTTACCCATGATAGACCACCTAGACTGATTCCATAATTTGGCCCCTGTGATTAATGCAGGGATAGATAAATATGGTTTTCCAGGTGGGCTTTTTTTTCAGAGTAAGCTGATTTAACTTTCTGCTGAGGTGTGGTATTGCTTGATCATATGAAGTTTGAGTTATTTTTCTTAGTGTCCATAACAGAACCTCTGGCTCTTGCTTTCCTTTTTTTTCCCCCCTTAAGACTGAAATTATACCACTTGAGCCATACTGCCAATCCTGCCTTTCTGGTGGTTTATGCGACATGAATCTCGTGGAATTTTCTGTATGGACTGCCTTCAAACTGCAGTCCTCAGATTTCAGCTTCATGAGTAGTTAGGATTACAGGTATGTGTTACCAGAAACTGGCTTGCAAATTCTATTGTTTTTTTTCATACTCATTTCCCTAGAAGTTGTGAATAAGGATTTCTCTTTTCCTGTATTCTTATCGACATTTGTGGTTTTTTTGGTTTTCTTTCTTGCTCCTAACCCCTCTCCCCCCTCCCATTTCTGTCTGACCTGGCCTGGCCTGGGGCTTAAACTCAGGGCCTGAGCTCTGCCCTTGAGCCCCTAGGTACCCAAATCTAGAGCTCTACCATTTGAGCCACAGTGCCACTTCTGGCCTTTTCTGTTTATGTGGTACAGAGGAATCGAACCCTGGGCTTCATGCAGGCCAAAACAAGCACTCTACCACTAAACCACATTCCCAGCCCTTTTTTGTTTTCTTTTTTTTTTTTTTTGGCCAGTCCTGGGCCTTGGACTCAGGGCCTGAGCACCATCCCTGCCTTCTTCCCGCTCAAGGCTAGCCCTCTGCCACCTGAGCCACAGTGCCTCTTCTGGCTGTTTTCTATATATGTGGTGCTGGGGAATCGAACCGAGAGCTTCATGTGTAGGAGGCAAGCACTCTTGCCACTAGGCCATATTCCCAGCCCCCCCTTTTTTTTTCTTAAGATAGCAATATGGGTGCTAGGAATATGGCGTAGTGATAGAGTACTCACCTTGTATGCTTGAAGCCCTGGGTTCAATTCCTCAGCACTACATAAAGAGATAAAGCCAGGAGTGGTGCTGTGGCTCCAGTGGCAAAGTGCTACCCTTGAGCAAAAAGGTAGCCAGGGTCAGTGCTTTAGGCCCTGAGCCCAAGCCCCAGGACAGGCAACAAAACAAAAGAAAGATAGCAATTATGACAGGAGTGAGGAAATTTCTGTGTAGATTTGAGTTGAATTTCCTTGATACCTAAGCTATTGAATAACTGAATAATAATAATTATTACTTTTTTTGTTGGTTAAGAGCCTTGAACTGGCTGGGCTCTGGGTGCTGTTCCTGAGCTGTTTTGCTACTTTGTGTCACAGCTCCATTTCTACTTTTGAGTAGTTAATTGGAGATAAGACCCTCATGATGACTTTTCTGTCTGGGCTGGCTTTGAATTGCCATCCTCAGCAGTTAGCCCCCTGAGTAGCTAGGATTACAGGTGTGAGTCATGGGTACGCAACTTGAATTTGTTTTCTTTTTTTTTTTTTTTTGCCAGTCCTGGGTCTTGGACTCAGCGCCTGTGCACTGTTCTGTGCTATTTTTGTTGTTGTAGGCTAACACTATATCACTTGAGCCACAGTGCCGCTTCTGGCCCTTTCAGTTTATGTGGTATTGAGGAATTGAACCCAGGGCCTCATGCATGCTAGAGAAGCACTCTACCACTAAGCCACATACCCAGCCTTATGCTTAACTTAAAACAAACAAACAAACAACATTTATAAGCTCTTGCTGGACATGGTAGTGCTCACTGTAATCCCAGAACTAAGAGAGTAAAGATAGGATTGCAAAGGGTTGGGTTGGGGTTGTAGCTTATTGATAGACCATGTATTTAGCATATGTGAGGCCCTGGGTTCAATTCCTAGGACCCAAACAATAACAACAATGACAAACAACCTAGAGAAAGTGGTGAGTCATTATGTATCTTTCAGAACCAATATGGTTGCATTTGAATCCCTGCTCCACACCTTACTGCCTTTTAACTTCTGAGAGGCTAATCTTTTTATGCCTTGGTTTTATTATTTATATAATGAAAATAATAAGATTGTAGGCATCACTCTACAATAGAGTACCTGCCTATGAAATACAAAGGCCTGAGTTTAAACCCTAATACTTCTAAAAGGGAAATCAAATAAAACTAATGGAGACAATAGAATCTATTTACTAGTAATGAGTTAGTAGGACAGCAAGTGATTAGGGCATTATAGCCTATACAACTTGCAGATGGCAGGTTAAGCAAATAAACTAAAACTGAATGAAAAATTGTTAAATGAAGTACGTTAGAATTGGAGACAAGAGACACATTTTTTTCTCTCATGTGGAAATTAGATCTAAATTAAATATGTAAACATATATAGCATAGGCCTATATATAAAAACACATTAAGTTTACCAGAATATACAAGGGAAGATTCAAGTGTCATAACTCCTTTAAAGAACTGGCTTACATTTTAACAAAATAAATACCAGGAAGCTGAATGTGTTCTTAAAAGAGGCTGAAGTCAAGGAGATGGGGACAGATGAACAGAGAATACACATATATGAAATGTACATATCTGAAAATAGAACTAGGTAACTTGAGAGGATTGGAGGGATTGGGGAGAGATGATAAAAAGGGACATTGATCAAGATGAATTGTACTTACAAAGTGACATGTTGAAACTTCCTTTGTGTACTTACTTAAAGAAAATAAGAAAGTTAAAAGCTTCAAGACAACTAAGTGGAGGAGGGGGGAGGCTTGGCTCCAGACTGTGTGTATCAGCCTCTCTGCATGTGCACTGTGGTAGGGCCAGCACCTCTGCAATAGGAAGATGTTCCGACCCGTATTGGGCAAAGACGAAATATGCAAAGTGCAGCTCTCCTCCGACTGGAGAGTGCTACCTTCTTGCTCCTGAGCATGGCAGGTGTGTGCTTCCAGGCACCTCAGCTTGGAACAGATCTCTGCCCTTATGCTCTAGTGCATGCTGCCCATTCTCCTCCACAGTCTGGAATGAATTGTTTTCTTCCACTGTCCTCAGTGTAGAACGTGTTCCTAGTACAGTTGACCTCAGCCTGAAACCTGTGTCTTCGAGTAATTCTAAATGTCAAGTCCTGGCAGGCATTGCCTGCAATCCCTGTCCTTCTGCTGACTTCAGCACAGAGTGCACCTAGTGTATCTCTCCTTAGTCCTGAATGCCTCTGACCCTTGTCTCCTGGGAAGAGAGTTCATCTATTCGGAGAGTTGTGAGCATTGAAGGCACCCAATGTACATCTCGTCAGGAAGGTAAATGTCCGGCGGAGCCTACTCTCTCAAGTATTCACCGTGTCTCCTCTTGCTCTGCAAGCAATGCAGAAGTATCACTGCCCGTCTGCGCATGTAGTCCCTGCTCCAGCTCGCCGGAGCAAGGTGAGTCTCACTTTGCTTCTTTTTCTTCAGCATGCAATCTAATTTGTCCCCTCCGGTTGTGGCTGACTCAGGTCTCTTCCATTTCAGAACAAGAGATTGATCTTGGCAGTCCGCCTTCTCGGTGGTGGGATTGGCCCTCTCAAGCTCCTGGGCAGGATTTCTGTCTAACCACCCCTGGCCCAGGATGAAGTCCTCGAGCAACAGAGCTATGTAGCACAGCGTGGGTCTCCTGGCGCCTTCTGCAACCTAGAAGGGCTAACCTTGATATCCCCTCAGTCTGACATGAATCCAAATGCTCATCCCCTACCCTGAGAGGGATGTTGATTTGTTTTCTTGGAATAGTCTCTCAGATTCGTTGGGATGCACTGAGATGTAGGTGTTAAACTTGGGTTCTTTATGATAGATGTACCAACTCGCCTTTCTCCCACACTTCCTTGCTCAGATGGAATTAATTCTTTTCCTGGCTCCGCAACTTGGCCTGCATTCTGCTGAGGCTGTGTTGGGGATGGAAAGTGATCCTCTCAGCATGGACTGAGTTTTAGGCCTGGATTGTTGGAAAGGCAAGCATGTGCTTGAGCAACGTGTAGCCTGAAATCTGTGTCTTCCACTTGTGCTTGTCTCGCCATGCATTTGCTGAAGCAGTACTTGGCAAGAAATGTTTGGATTGCAGCTGTCCTAGGTATTGTGGCTTTATCTAGCTGGGATCCCTCTTGTCAGGATGTCACCGCGGCCTGTGTTCCCGGCCGTTCCTGTTGTGGAGGCAAGTGTGTGTTGTTCACCATGGAGTACGGCCCATAGCGTGCTCCTTGTGCTGGAGTAGGCCAACTGCAGCTCTGCTGGGCTTGGATGTTGTGGAGCTGCTCCAGGAAAGTACAGAAGGGATGTTTGATTGAAACTGTGTAATGAGGGTCTTCCGCTCCCTAGATGTATGTTACACCTCCTTCACTAACAATACAATGTATGTCCCTGTGTTCACTCAGTAAGCAAAGTGTATTTCTCAGCCTCAGGAAGCATGTAATGCACCTGGTGCAGTCCACTGGAGAAGATGGAGTTAAGGATGTGAGGCCCACAGTGTTTCCTGCCTCTAATGGCAGCTTCCTAGGAGGGTAGGGCCCACTGATCTACGTTTTGACAGCTGGTGCCAGAATGCTGAGGGAATTTCATCTGCAGTTTCCCATTTAGGAGCTGAAATTGGAGCTGGCTCAAGTGGTAGAGTGCTAGCCTTGAGGGAAACACCTCAGGGACAGCGCCCATGCCCTGAGTTCAAGTGGCAGGATTGGCACCGACAACCAATCCAAAGGCAAACCTGAAGCAAAGCCCGGATGGAGTAAGAATCAAGCATCTCTTCAAGCTGTGCCTCTTCCATATTGGCGTCTCTCCTCTTAAGAGAAGATGTTTTCACTAGCGGGACTTGGCAATCAATATGGCAGACAGGAATAGGACTGTTGCATTTCCTTTTTGCATGAGATGCACAGCCTGCCAGTGTCGTCCATCTGTTTCAGCTGTCCAAAGTAGGTAACTTTCGGGTAAAGGCTGGTACAGACAGCCTGGAGGCAAGTGGATTCTTCCCTGGTCAGCACTGAAGGTCAACTGGGGTTTTCATGCCCACGGAGTGATGTATCATGTTCTACGAGGCCTGGACTTCTCCAGTCCTCACCTCCCACTAACCTAAATCAGGAAGCCATGGATCAGGTGATGCCCCTGTAGGCATTAAGTTGTTTGTGATTGTCATTTGTGACCCTGAGAAGATTGTACTTGGTGGGCGGGGATTCGGGACTAAATAGAGTGGCAAAGGGGTGGAGGGGTGATGAGGGTGGCGACGGGAGGGGGGGGCCTTGGCCCCAGACTGTCTGTATCAGCCTCCCTGAATGTGCACTGTGTTAGGGGAAGTAGGAAGATGTGCCGACCCGTTTTGGGAAAAGAGGAAATAGGCAAAGTGCAGCTCTCCTCCGACTGGAGAGTGCTTCCTTCGTGCTCCTGAACATGGCAGGTGTGTGCTGCCAGGCACCTCAGCGTGGAACAGATCTCTGCCCTTATGCTCTAGTGCATGCTGCCCGTTCTCCTCGGTGGTCTGGAATGAAGTGTTTTCTTCCACTGTCCTCAGTGTAGAACGTGTTCCTACTACAGTTGACCTCAGCCTGAAACCCGTGTCTTCCAGTCATTCTAATTGTCAAGTCCTGGCTGGCACTGCCTGCAATCCCTGTCCTTCTGCTGACTTCAGCACAGAGTGCACCTCGTGTATCTCTCCTTAGTCCTGAACGCCTCTGGCCCTGGTCTCCAGGGAAGAGAGTTCATCTATTCGGAGTGTCGTGAGCGTTGAAGGCACCCGATGTACCTCTCGTCAGGAAGGTAAATGTCCGGCGGAGCCTCCTCTCTCAAGTATTCACCGTGTCTCCTCCTGCTCTGCAAGCAATACAGAAGTATCCCTGCCCTTCTGCGCATGTAGTGTACCTGCTCCAGCTCGCCTGAGCAAGGTGAGTCTCACTTTGCTTCTTTTTCTTCAGCATGCAATCTAATTTGTCCCCCCCGGTTGTGCCTGACTCAGGTCTCTTCCATTTCAGAACAAGCGATTGATCTTGGCAGTCCGCCTTCTCGGTGGTGGGATTGGCCCTCTCAAGCTCCTGGGCAGGATTTCTGTCTAACCGCCCCTGGCCCAGGATGAAGTCCTCGAGCAACAGAGCTATGTAGCACAGCGTGGGTCTCCTGGCGCCTTCTGCAACCTAGAAGGGCTATCCCTGATGTCCCCTCAGTCTGACAGGAATCCAAATGCTCATCCCCTTCCCTGAGAGGGATGTTGATTTGTTATCTTGGAATAGTCTCTCAGATGCGTTGGGATGCACTGAGATGTAGGTGTTAACCTTGGGTTCTCTATGATGTACCAACTCGCCTTTCTCCCACAGTTCCTTGCTCAGATGGAATAATGCTTTTCCTAGTTCCACAACGTGGCCTGCAATCTTCTGAGGCTGTGTTGGGGAGGGAAAGTGATCCTCTCAGCACGGACTGAGTTTTAGGCCTGGATTGTTGGAAAGGCAAGCATGTGCTTGAGCAACGTGTAGCCTGAAATCTGTGTCTTCCACTTGTGCTTGTCTCGCCATGCATTTGCTCAAGCAGTTCTTGGCAAGCAATGTTTGCATTGCAGCTGTCCCAGCTATTGTGGCTTTATGTAGCTGGGATCCCTCTTGTCAGGATGTCACCGCGACCTGTGTTCCAGGCCGTTCCTGTTGTCGAGGCAAGTGTGTGTTGTTCACCATGGAGTATGGCCCATAGCGTGCTCCTAGAGCTGGAGTAGGCCAACTGCAGCTCTGCTGGGCTTGTATGTTGTGGAGCTGCTCCGGGAAAGTACAGAGTGGGTGTTTTAAACTGTGTAGTGAGGGTCTTCCCCTCCCGAGATGTATGTTACACCTCCTTCACTAACAATACAATGTATGTCCCTGTGTTCAGTCAGTGAGCAAAGTGTATTTCTCAGCCTCAGGAAGCATGTAATGCACCTGGTGCAGTCCACTGGAGAAGATGGAGTTAAGGATGTGAGGCCCCCAGTGTTTCCTGCCTCTAATGGCAGCTTCTCAGGAAGGTAGGGCCCGCTGATCTAGGTTTTGACAGCTGGTGCCAGAATGCTGAGGGAGTTTCATCTGCAGTTTCCCATGTAGGAGCTGGAATTGGAGCTGGCTCAAGGGGTAGAGTGCTAGCCTTGAGGGAAACACCTCAGGGACAGCGCCCATGCCCTGAGTTCAAGTGGCAGGACTGACACCGACAACCAATCCAAAGGCAAACCTGAAGCAAAGCACGGATGGAGTAAGAATCAAGCATATCTACAAGCTGTGCCTCTTAAATATTGGCGGCTCTCCTTTTAAGAGATGAGGCCTTCACTAGCTGGCTTCGCCAATCAATATGGCAAAACCTTCTGGTCGTTAGACAGACAGGAATAGGACTGTTGCATTTCCTTTTTGCATGAGATGCACAGGCTGCAAGTGTCGTGCATCTGTTTCAGCTGTCCAAAGAAGGTAGCTTTCGGGTGAAGGCTGGTACAGACACCCTGGAGGCAAGAGGATTCTTCCCTGGTCAGCACTGAAGGTCAACTCAGGTTTTCACGCCCACAGAGTGATGTCTCATGTTCTACGAAGCCAGGACTTCTCCAGTCCTCACCTCCCACTAACCCAACTCAGGAAGCCATTGATCGGGTGATGCCCCTGTAGGCATTAATCGTTTGTGATTGTCTTTTGTGACCCTGAGAAGATTGTACTAGGTGGGCGGGGATTGGGGACTAAATAGAGTGGCAAAGGGACGGAGGGGTGATGAGGGTGGCGAGGGGAGGCGGGGGGGCTTGGTCCCAGACTGTGTGTATCAGCCTCCCTACATTTGTACTGTGTTAGGGCCAGCATTTCTGCAGTAGCAAGATGTGCCGACCCGTTTTGGGAAAAGACGAAATATGCAAAGTGCAGGTATCCTCCGACTGGAGAGTGCTTCCTTCGTGCTCCTGAACATGGCAGGTGTGTGCTGCCAGGCACCTCAGCGTGGAACAGATCTCTGCCCTTATGCTCTAGTGCATGCTGCCCGTTCTCCTCGGTGGTCTGGAATGAAGTGTTTTCTTCCACTGTCCTCAGTGTAGAACGTGTTCCTACTACAGTTGACCTCAGCCTGAAACCCGTGTCTTCCAGTCATTCTAATTGTCAAGTCCTGGCTGGCACTGCCTGCAATCCCTGTCCTTCTGCTGACTTCAGCACAGAGTGCACCTCGTGTATCTCTCCTTAGTCCTGAACGCCTCTGGCCCTGGTCTCCAGGGAAGAGAGTTCATCTATTCGGAGTGTCGTGAGCGTTGAAGGCACCCGATGTACCTCTCGTCAGGAAGGTAAATGTCCGGCGGAGCCTCCTCTCTCAAGTATTCACCGTGTCTCCTCCTGCTCTGCAAGCAATACAGAAGTATCCCTGCCCTTCTGCGCATGTAGTGTACCTGCTCCAGCTCGCCTGAGCAAGGTGAGTCTCACTTTGCTTCTTTTTCTTCAGCATGCAATCTAATTTGTCCCCCCCGGTTGTGCCTGACTCAGGTCTCTTCCATTTCAGAACAAGCGATTGATCTTGGCAGTCCGCCTTCTCGGTGGTGGGATTGGCCCTCTCAAGCTCCTGGGCAGGATTTCTGTCTAACCGCCCCTGGCCCAGGATGAAGTCCTCGAGCAACAGAGCTATGTAGCACAGCGTGGGTCTCCTGGCGCCTTCTGCAACCTAGAAGGGCTATCCCTGATGTCCCCTCAGTCTGACAGGAATCCAAATGCTCATCCCCTTCCCTGAGAGGGATGTTGATTTGTTATCTTGGAATAGTCTCTCAGATGCGTTGGGATGCACTGAGATGTAGGTGTTAACCTTGGGTTCTCTATGATGTACCAACTCGCCTTTCTCCCACAGTTCCTTGCTCAGATGGAATAATGCTTTTCCTAGTTCCACAACGTGGCCTGCAATCTTCTGAGGCTGTGTTGGGGAGGGAAAGTGATCCTCTCAGCACGGACTGAGTTTTAGGCCTGGATTGTTGGAAAGGCAAGCATGTGCTTGAGCAACGTGTAGCCTGAAATCTGTGTCTTCCACTTGTGCTTGTCTCGCCATGCATTTGCTCAAGCAGTTCTTGGCAAGCAATGTTTGCATTGCAGCTGTCCCAGCTATTGTGGCTTTATGTAGCTGGGATCCCTCTTGTCAGGATGTCACCGCGGCCTGTGTTCCAGGCCGTTCCTGTTGTCGAGGCAAGTGTGTGTTGTTCACCATGGAGTATGGCCCATAGCGTGCTCCTAGAGCTGGAGTAGGCCAACTGCAGCTCTGCTGGGCTTGTATGTTGTGGAGCTGCTCCGGGAAAGTACAGAGTGGGTGTTTGAAACTGTGTAGTGAGGGTCTTCCCCTCCCGAGATGTATGTTACACCTCCTTCACTAACAATACAATGTATGTCCCTGTGTTCAGTCAGTGAGCAAAGTGTATTTCTCAGCCTCAGGAAGCATGTAATGCACCTGGTGCAGTCCACTGGAGAAGATGGAGTTAAGGATGTGAGGCCCCCAGTGTTTCCTGCCTCTAATGGCAGCTTCTCAGGAAGGTAGGGCCCGCTGATCTAGGTTTTGACAGCTGGTGCCAGAATGCTGAGGGAGTTTCATCTGCAGTTTCCCATGTAGGAGCTGGAATTGGAGCTGGCTCAAGGGGTAGAGTGCTAGCCTTGAGGGAAACACCTCAGGGACAGCGCCCATGCCCTGAGTTCAAGTGGCAGGACTGACACCGACAACCAATCCAAAGGCAAACCTGAAGCAAAGCACGGATGGAGTAAGAATCAAGCATATCTACAAGCTGTGCCTCTTAAATATTGGCGGCTCTCCTTTTAAGAGATGAGGCCTTCACTAGCTGGCTTCGCCAATCAATATGGCAAAACCTTCTGGTCGTTAGACAGACAGGAATAGGACTGTTGCATTTCCTTTTTGCATGAGATGCACAGGCTGCAAGTGTCGTGCATCTGTTTCAGCTGTCCAAAGAAGGTAGCTTTCGGGTGAAGGCTGGTACAGACACCCTGGAGGCAAGAGGATTCTTCCCTGGTCAGCACTGAAGGTCAACTCAGGTTTTCACGCCCACAGAGTGATGTCTCATGTTCTACGAAGCCAGGACTTCTCCAGTCCTCACCTCCCACTAACCCAACTCAGGAAGCCATTGATCGGGTGATGCCCCTGTAGGCATTAATCGTTTGTGATTGTCTTTTGTGACCCTGAGAAGATTGTACTAGGTGGGCGGGGATTGGGGACTAAATAGAGTGGCAAAGGGACGGAGGGGTGATGAGGGTGGCGAGGGGAGGCGGGGGGGCTTGGTCCCAGACTGTGTGTATCAGCCTCCCTACATTTGTACTGTGTTAGGGCCAGCATTTCTGCAGTAGCAAGATGTGCCGACCCGTTTTGGGAAAAGACGAAATATGCAAAGTGCAGGTATCCTCCGACTGGAGAGTGCTTCCTTCGTGCTCCTGAACATGGCAGGTGTGTGCTGCCAGGCACCTCAGCGTGGAACAGATCTCTGCCCTTATGCTCTAGTGCATGCTGCCCGTTCTCCTCGGTGGTCTGGAATGAAGTGTTTTCTTCCACTGTCCTCAGTGTAGAACGTGTTCCTACTACAGTTGACCTCAGCCTGAAACCCGTGTCTTCCAGTCATTCTAATTGTCAAGTCCTGGCTGGCACTGCCTGCAATCCCTGTCCTTCTGCTGACTTCAGCACAGAGTGCACCTCGTGTATCTCTCCTTAGTCCTGAACGCCTCTGGCCCTGGTCTCCAGGGAAGAGAGTTCATCTATTCGGAGTGTCGTGAGCGTTGAAGGCACCCGATGTACCTCTCGTCAGGAAGGTAAATGTCCGGCGGAGCCTCCTCTCTCAAGTATTCACCGTGTCTCCTCCTGCTCTGCAAGCAATACAGAAGTATCCCTGCCCTTCTGCGCATGTAGTGTACCTGCTCCAGCTCGCCTGAGCAAGGTGAGTCTCACTTTGCTTCTTTTTCTTCAGCATGCAATCTAATTTGTCCCCCCCGGTTGTGCCTGACTCAGGTCTCTTCCATTTCAGAACAAGCGATTGATCTTGGCAGTCCGCCTTCTCGGTGGTGGGATTGGCCCTCTCAAGCTCCTGGGCAGGATTTCTGTCTAACCGCCCCTGGCCCAGGATGAAGTCCTCGAGCAACAGAGCTATGTAGCACAGCGTGGGTCTCCTGGCGCCTTCTGCAACCTAGAAGGGCTATCCCTGATGTCCCCTCAGTCTGACAGGAATCCAAATGCTCATCCCCTTCCCTGAGAGGGATGTTGATTTGTTATCTTGGAATAGTCTCTCAGATGCGTTGGGATGCACTGAGATGTAGGTGTTAACCTTGGGTTCTCTATGATGTACCAACTCGCCTTTCTCCCACAGTTCCTTGCTCAGATGGAATAATGCTTTTCCTAGTTCCACAACGTGGCCTGCAATCTTCTGAGGCTGTGTTGGGGAGGGAAAGTGATCCTCTCAGCACGGACTGAGTTTTAGGCCTGGATTGTTGGAAAGGCAAGCATGTGCTTGAGCAACGTGTAGCCTGAAATCTGTGTCTTCCACTTGTGCTTGTCTCGCCATGCATTTGCTCAAGCAGTTCTTGGCAAGCAATGTTTGCATTGCAGCTGTCCCAGCTATTGTGGCTTTATGTAGCTGGGATCCCTCTTGTCAGGATGTCACCGCGGCCTGTGTTCCAGGCCGTTCCTGTTGTCGAGGCAAGTGTGTGTTGTTCACCATGGAGTATGGCCCATAGCGTGCTCCTAGAGCTGGAGTAGGCCAACTGCAGCTCTGCTGGGCTTGTATGTTGTGGAGCTGCTCCGGGAAAGTACAGAGTGGGTGTTTGAAACTGTGTAGTGAGGGTCTTCCCCTCCCGAGATGTATGTTACACCTCCTTCACTAACAATACAATGTATGTCCCTGTGTTCAGTCAGTGAGCAAAGTGTATTTCTCAGCCTCAGGAAGCATGTAATGCACCTGGTGCAGTCCACTGGAGAAGATGGAGTTAAGGATGTGAGGCCCCCAGTGTTTCCTGCCTCTAATGGCAGCTTCTCAGGAAGGTAGGGCCCGCTGATCTAGGTTTTGACAGCTGGTGCCAGAATGCTGAGGGAGTTTCATCTGCAGTTTCCCATGTAGGAGCTGGAATTGGAGCTGGCTCAAGGGGTAGAGTGCTAGCCTTGAGGGAAACACCTCAGGGACAGCGCCCATGCCCTGAGTTCAAGTGGCAGGACTGACACCGACAACCAATCCAAAGGCAAACCTGAAGCAAAGCACGGATGGAGTAAGAATCAAGCATATCTACAAGCTGTGCCTCTTAAATATTGGCGGCTCTCCTTTTAAGAGATGAGGCCTTCACTAGCTGGCTTCGCCAATCAATATGGCAAAACCTTCTGGTCGTTAGACAGACAGGAATAGGACTGTTGCATTTCCTTTTTGCATGAGATGCACAGGCTGCAAGTGTCGTGCATCTGTTTCAGCTGTCCAAAGAAGGTAGCTTTCGGGTGAAGGCTGGTACAGACACCCTGGAGGCAAGAGGATTCTTCCCTGGTCAGCACTGAAGGTCAACTCAGGTTTTCACGCCCACAGAGTGATGTCTCATGTTCTACGAAGCCAGGACTTCTCCAGTCCTCACCTCCCACTAACCCAACTCAGGAAGCCATTGATCGGGTGATGCCCCTGTAGGCATTAATCGTTTGTGATTGTCTTTTGTGACCCTGAGAAGATTGTACTAGGTGGGCGGGGATTGGGGACTAAATAGAGTGGCAAAGGGACGGAGGGGTGATGAGGGTGGCGAGGGGAGGCGGGGGGGCTTGGTCCCAGACTGTGTGTATCAGCCTCCCTACATTTGTACTGTGTTAGGGCCAGCATTTCTGCAGTAGCAAGATGTGCCGACCCGTTTTGGGAAAAGACGAAATATGCAAAGTGCAGGTATCCTCCGACTGGAGAGTGCTTCCTTCGTGCTCCTGAACATGGCAGGTGTGTGCTGCCAGGCACCTCAGCGTGGAACAGATCTCTGCCCTTATGCTCTAGTGCATGCTGCCCGTTCTCCTCGGTGGTCTGGAATGAAGTGTTTTCTTCCACTGTCCTCAGTGTAGAACGTGTTCCTACTACAGTTGACCTCAGCCTGAAACCCGTGTCTTCCAGTCATTCTAATTGTCAAGTCCTGGCTGGCACTGCCTGCAATCCCTGTCCTTCTGCTGACTTCAGCACAGAGTGCACCTCGTGTATCTCTCCTTAGTCCTGAACGCCTCTGGCCCTGGTCTCCAGGGAAGAGAGTTCATCTATTCGGAGTGTCGTGAGCGTTGAAGGCACCCGATGTACCTCTCGTCAGGAAGGTAAATGTCCGGCGGAGCCTCCTCTCTCAAGTATTCACCGTGTCTCCTCCTGCTCTGCAAGCAATACAGAAGTATCCCTGCCCTTCTGCGCATGTAGTGTACCTGCTCCAGCTCGCCTGAGCAAGGTGAGTCTCACTTTGCTTCTTTTTCTTCAGCATGCAATCTAATTTGTCCCCCCCGGTTGTGCCTGACTCAGGTCTCTTCCATTTCAGAACAAGCGATTGATCTTGGCAGTCCGCCTTCTCGGTGGTGGGATTGGCCCTCTCAAGCTCCTGGGCAGGATTTCTGTCTAACCGCCCCTGGCCCAGGATGAAGTCCTCGAGCAACAGAGCTATGTAGCACAGCGTGGGTCTCCTGGCGCCTTCTGCAACCTAGAAGGGCTATCCCTGATGTCCCCTCAGTCTGACAGGAATCCAAATGCTCATCCCCTTCCCTGAGAGGGATGTTGATTTGTTATCTTGGAATAGTCTCTCAGATGCGTTGGGATGCACTGAGATGTAGGTGTTAACCTTGGGTTCTCTATGATGTACCAACTCGCCTTTCTCCCACAGTTCCTTGCTCAGATGGAATAATGCTTTTCCTAGTTCCACAACGTGGCCTGCAATCTTCTGAGGCTGTGTTGGGGAGGGAAAGTGATCCTCTCAGCACGGACTGAGTTTTAGGCCTGGATTGTTGGAAAGGCAAGCATGTGCTTGAGCAACGTGTAGCCTGGAATCTGTGTCTTCCACTTGTGCTTGTCTCGCCATGCATTTGCTCAAGCAGTTCTTGGCAAGCAATGTTTGCATTGCAGCTGTCCCAGCTATTGTGGCTTTATGTAGCTGGGATCCCTCTTGTCAGGATGTCACCGCGACCTGTGTTCCAGGCCGTTCCTGTTGTCGAGGCAAGTGTGTGTTGTTCACCATGGAGTATGGCCCATAGCGTGCTCCTAGAGCTGGAGTAGGCCAACTGCAGCTCTGCTGGGCTTGTATGTTGTGGAGCTGCTCCGGGAAAGTACAGAGTGGGTGTTTTAAACTGTGTAGTGAGGGTCTTCCCCTCCCGAGATGTATGTTACACCTCCTTCACTAACAATACAATGTATGTCCCTGTGTTCAGTCAGTGAGCAAAGTGTATTTCTCAGCCTCAGGAAGCATGTAATGCACCTGGTGCAGTCCACTGGAGAAGATGGAGTTAAGGATGTGAGGCCCCCAGTGTTTCCTGCCTCTAATGGCAGCTTCTCAGGAAGGTAGGGCCCGCTGATCTAGGTTTTGACAGCTGGTGCCAGAATGCTGAGGGAGTTTCATCTGCAGTTTCCCATGTAGGAGCTGGAATTGGAGCTGGCTCAAGGGGTAGAGTGCTAGCCTTGAGGGAAACACCTCAGGGACAGCGCCCATGCCCTGAGTTCAAGTGGCAGGACTGACACCGACAACCAATCCAAAGGCAAACCTGAAGCAAAGCACGGATGGAGTAAGAATCAAGCATATCTACAAGCTGTGCCTCTTAAATATTGGCGGCTCTCCTTTTAAGAGATGAGGCCTTCACTAGCTGGCTTCGCCAATCAATATGGCAAAACCTTCTGGTCGTTAGACAGACAGGAATAGGACTGTTGCATTTCCTTTTTGCATGAGATGCACAGGCTGCAAGTGTCGTGCATCTGTTTCAGCTGTCCAAAGAAGGTAGCTTTCGGGTGAAGGCTGGTACAGACACCCTGGAGGCAAGAGGATTCTTCCCTGGTCAGCACTGAAGGTCAACTCAGGTTTTCACGCCCACAGAGTGATGTCTCATGTTCTACGAAGCCAGGACTTCTCCAGTCCTCACCTCCCACTAACCCAACTCAGGAAGCCATTGATCGGGTGATGCCCCTGTAGGCATTAATCGTTTGTGATTGTCTTTTGTGACCCTGAGAAGATTGTACTAGGTGGGCGGGGATTGGGGACTAAATAGAGTGGCAAAGGGACGGAGGGGTGATGAGGGTGGCGAGGGGAGGCGGGGGGGCTTGGTCCCAGACTGTGTGTATCAGCCTCCCTACATTTGTACTGTGTTAGGGCCAGCATTTCTGCAGTAGCAAGATGTGCCGACCCGTTTTGGGAAAAGACGAAATATGCAAAGTGCAGGTATCCTCCGACTGGAGAGTGCTTCCTTCGTGCTCCTGAACATGGCAGGTGTGTGCTGCCAGGCACCTCAGCGTGGAACAGATCTCTGCCCTTATGCTCTAGTGCATGCTGCCCGTTCTCCTCGGTGGTCTGGAATGAAGTGTTTTCTTCCACTGTCCTCAGTGTAGAACGTGTTCCTACTACAGTTGACCTCAGCCTGAAACCCGTGTCTTCCAGTCATTCTAATTGTCAAGTCCTGGCTGGCACTGCCTGCAATCCCTGTCCTTCTGCTGACTTCAGCACAGAGTGCACCTCGTGTATCTCTCCTTAGTCCTGAACGCCTCTGGCCCTGGTCTCCAGGGAAGAGAGTTCATCTATTCGGAGTGTCGTGAGCGTTGAAGGCACCCGATGTACCTCTCGTCAGGAAGGTAAATGTCCGGCGGAGCCTCCTCTCTCAAGTATTCACCGTGTCTCCTCCTGCTCTGCAAGCAATACAGAAGTATCCCTGCCCTTCTGCGCATGTAGTGTACCTGCTCCAGCTCGCCTGAGCAAGGTGAGTCTCACTTTGCTTCTTTTTCTTCAGCATGCAATCTAATTTGTCCCCCCCGGTTGTGCCTGACTCAGGTCTCTTCCATTTCAGAACAAGCGATTGATCTTGGCAGTCCGCCTTCTCGGTGGTGGGATTGGCCCTCTCAAGCTCCTGGGCAGGATTTCTGTCTAACCGCCCCTGGCCCAGGATGAAGTCCTCGAGCAACAGAGCTATGTAGCACAGCGTGGGTCTCCTGGCGCCTTCTGCAACCTAGAAGGGCTATCCCTGATGTCCCCTCAGTCTGACAGGAATCCAAATGCTCATCCCCTTCCCTGAGAGGGATGTTGATTTGTTATCTTGGAATAGTCTCTCAGATGCGTTGGGATGCACTGAGATGTAGGTGTTAACCTTGGGTTCTCTATGATGTACCAACTCGCCTTTCTCCCACAGTTCCTTGCTCAGATGGAATAATGCTTTTCCTAGTTCCACAACGTGGCCTGCAATCTTCTGAGGCTGTGTTGGGGAGGGAAAGTGATCCTCTCAGCACGGACTGAGTTTTAGGCCTGGATTGTTGGAAAGGCAAGCATGTGCTTGAGCAACGTGTAGCCTGAAATCTGTGTCTTCCACTTGTGCTTGTCTCGCCATGCATTTGCTCAAGCAGTTCTTGGCAAGCAATGTTTGCATTGCAGCTGTCCCAGCTATTGTGGCTTTATGTAGCTGGGATCCCTCTTGTCAGGATGTCACCGCGGCCTGTGTTCCAGGCCGTTCCTGTTGTCGAGGCAAGTGTGTGTTGTTCACCATGGAGTATGGCCCATAGCGTGCTCCTAGAGCTGGAGTAGGCCAACTGCAGCTCTGCTGGGCTTGTATGTTGTGGAGCTGCTCCGGGAAAGTACAGAGTGGGTGTTTTAAACTGTGTAGTGAGGGTCTTCCCCTCCCGAGATGTATGTTACACCTCCTTCACTAACAATACAATGTATGTCCCTGTGTTCAGTCAGTGAGCAAAGTGTATTTCTCAGCCTCAGGAAGCATGTAATGCACCTGGTGCAGTCCACTGGAGAAGATGGAGTTAAGGATGTGAGGCCCCCAGTGTTTCCTGCCTCTAATGGCAGCTTCTCAGGAAGGTAGGGCCCGCTGATCTAGGTTTTGACAGCTGGTGCCAGAATGCTGAGGGAGTTTCATCTGCAGTTTCCCATGTAGGAGCTGGAATTGGAGCTGGCTCAAGGGGTAGAGTGCTAGCCTTGAGGGAAACACCTCAGGGACAGCGCCCATGCCCTGAGTTCAAGTGGCAGGACTGACACCGACAACCAATCCAAAGGCAAACCTGAAGCAAAGCACGGATGGAGTAAGAATCAAGCATATCTACAAGCTGTGCCTCTTAAATATTGGCGGCTCTCCTTTTAAGAGATGAGGCCTTCACTAGCTGGCTTCGCCAATCAATATGGCAAAACCTTCTGGTCGTTAGACAGACAGGAATAGGACTGTTGCATTTCCTTTTTGCATGAGATGCACAGGCTGCAAGTGTCGTGCATCTGTTTCAGCTGTCCAAAGAAGGTAGCTTTCGGGTGAAGGCTGGTACAGACACCCTGGAGGCAAGAGGATTCTTCCCTGGTCAGCACTGAAGGTCAACTCAGGTTTTCACGCCCACAGAGTGATGTCTCATGTTCTACGAAGCCAGGACTTCTCCAGTCCTCACCTCCCACTAACCCAACTCAGGAAGCCATTGATCGGGTGATGCCCCTGTAGGCATTAATCGTTTGTGATTGTCTTTTGTGACCCTGAGAAGATTGTACTAGGTGGGCGGGGATTGGGGACTAAATAGAGTGGCAAAGGGACGGAGGGGTGATGAGGGTGGCGAGGGGAGGCGGGGGGGCTTGGTCCCAGACTGTGTGTATCAGCCTCCCTACATTTGTACTGTGTTAGGGCCAGCATTTCTGCAGTAGCAAGATGTGCCGACCCGTTTTGGGAAAAGACGAAATATGCAAAGTGCAGGTATCCTCCGACTGGAGAGTGCTTCCTTCGTGCTCCTGAACATGGCAGGTGTGTGCTGCCAGGCACCTCAGCGTGGAACAGATCTCTGCCCTTATGCTCTAGTGCATGCTGCCCGTTCTCCTCGGTGGTCTGGAATGAAGTGTTTTCTTCCACTGTCCTCAGTGTAGAACGTGTTCCTACTACAGTTGACCTCAGCCTGAAACCCGTGTCTTCCAGTCATTCTAATTGTCAAGTCCTGGCTGGCACTGCCTGCAATCCCTGTCCTTCTGCTGACTTCAGCACAGAGTGCACCTCGTGTATCTCTCCTTAGTCCTGAACGCCTCTGGCCCTGGTCTCCAGGGAAGAGAGTTCATCTATTCGGAGTGTCGTGAGCGTTGAAGGCACCCGATGTACCTCTCGTCAGGAAGGTAAATGTCCGGCGGAGCCTCCTCTCTCAAGTATTCACCGTGTCTCCTCCTGCTCTGCAAGCAATACAGAAGTATCCCTGCCCTTCTGCGCATGTAGTGTACCTGCTCCAGCTCGCCTGAGCAAGGTGAGTCTCACTTTGCTTCTTTTTCTTCAGCATGCAATCTAATTTGTCCCCCCCGGTTGTGCCTGACTCAGGTCTCTTCCATTTCAGAACAAGCGATTGATCTTGGCAGTCCGCCTTCTCGGTGGTGGGATTGGCCCTCTCAAGCTCCTGGGCAGGATTTCTGTCTAACCGCCCCTGGCCCAGGATGAAGTCCTCGAGCAACAGAGCTATGTAGCACAGCGTGGGTCTCCTGGCGCCTTCTGCAACCTAGAAGGGCTATCCCTGATGTCCCCTCAGTCTGACAGGAATCCAAATGCTCATCCCCTTCCCTGAGAGGGATGTTGATTTGTTATCTTGGAATAGTCTCTCAGATGCGTTGGGATGCACTGAGATGTAGGTGTTAACCTTGGGTTCTCTATGATGTACCAACTCGCCTTTCTCCCACAGTTCCTTGCTCAGATGGAATAATGCTTTTCCTAGTTCCACAACGTGGCCTGCAATCTTCTGAGGCTGTGTTGGGGAGGGAAAGTGATCCTCTCAGCACGGACTGAGTTTTAGGCCTGGATTGTTGGAAAGGCAAGCATGTGCTTGAGCAACGTGTAGCCTGAAATCTGTGTCTTCCACTTGTGCTTGTCTCGCCATGCATTTGCTCAAGCAGTTCTTGGCAAGCAATGTTTGCATTGCAGCTGTCCCAGCTATTGTGGCTTTATGTAGCTGGGATCCCTCTTGTCAGGATGTCACCGCGGCCTGTGTTCCAGGCCGTTCCTGTTGTCGAGGCAAGTGTGTGTTGTTCACCATGGAGTATGGCCCATAGCGTGCTCCTAGAGCTGGAGTAGGCCAACTGCAGCTCTGCTGGGCTTGTATGTTGTGGAGCTGCTCCGGGAAAGTACAGAGTGGGTGTTTTAAACTGTGTAGTGAGGGTCTTCCCCTCCCGAGATGTATGTTACACCTCCTTCACTAACAATACAATGTATGTCCCTGTGTTCAGTCAGTGAGCAAAGTGTATTTCTCAGCCTCAGGAAGCATGTAATGCACCTGGTGCAGTCCACTGGAGAAGATGGA
The DNA here is from genome assembly GCF_023159225.1 of Perognathus longimembris pacificus. Lineage (NCBI taxonomy): Eukaryota > Metazoa > Chordata > Mammalia > Rodentia > Heteromyidae > Perognathus > Perognathus longimembris. The sequence goes on from NC_063161.1 coordinate 51,446,540, forward strand.
GTTAAGGATGTGAGGCCCCCAGTGTTTCCTGCCTCTAATGGCAGCTTCTCAGGAAGGTAGGGCCCGCTGATCTAGGTTTTGACAGCTGGTGCCAGAATGCTGAGGGAGTTTCATCTGCAGTTTCCCATGTAGGAGCTGGAATTGGAGCTGGCTCAAGGGGTAGAGTGCTAGCCTTGAGGGAAACACCTCAGGGACAGCGCCCATGCCCTGAGTTCAAGTGGCAGGACTGACACCGACAACCAATCCAAAGGCAAACCTGAAGCAAAGCACGGATGGAGTAAGAATCAAGCATATCTACAAGCTGTGCCTCTTAAATATTGGCGGCTCTCCTTTTAAGAGATGAGGCCTTCACTAGCTGGCTTCGCCAATCAATATGGCAAAACCTTCTGGTCGTTAGACAGACAGGAATAGGACTGTTGCATTTCCTTTTTGCATGAGATGCACAGGCTGCAAGTGTCGTGCATCTGTTTCAGCTGTCCAAAGAAGGTAGCTTTCGGGTGAAGGCTGGTACAGACACCCTGGAGGCAAGAGGATTCTTCCCTGGTCAGCACTGAAGGTCAACTCAGGTTTTCACGCCCACAGAGTGATGTCTCATGTTCTTCGAAGCCAGGACTTCTCCAGTCCTCACCTCCCACTAACCCAACTCAGGAAGCCATTGATCGGGTGATGCCCCTGTAGGCATTAATCGTTTGTGATTGTCTTTTGTGACCCTGAGAAGATTGTACTAGGTGGGCGGGGATTGGGGACTAAATAGAGTGGCAAAGGGACGGAGGGGTGATGAGGGTGGCGAGGGGAGGCGGGGGGGCTTGGTCCCAGACTGTGTGTATCAGCCTCCCTACATTTGTACTGTGTTAGGGCCAGCATTTCTGCAGTAGCAAGATGTGCCGACCCGTTTTGGGAAAAGACGAAATATGCAAAGTGCAGGTATCCTCCGACTGGAGAGTGCTTCCTTCGTGCTCCTGAACATGGCAGGTGTGTGCTGCCAGGCACCTCAGCGTGGAACAGATCTCTGCCCTTATGCTCTAGTGCATGCTGCCCGTTCTCCTCGGTGGTCTGGAATGAAGTGTTTTCTTCCACTGTCCTCAGTGTAGAACGTGTTCCTACTACAGTTGACCTCAGCCTGAAACCCGTGTCTTCCAGTCATTCTAATTGTCAAGTCCTGGCTGGCACTGCCTGCAATCCCTGTCCTTCTGCTGACTTCAGCACAGAGTGCACCTCGTGTATCTCTCCTTAGTCCTGAACGCCTCTGGCCCTGGTCTCCAGGGAAGAGAGTTCATCTATTCGGAGTGTCGTGAGCGTTGAAGGCACCCGATGTACCTCTCGTCAGGAAGGTAAATGTCCGGCGGAGCCTCCTCTCTCAAGTATTCACCGTGTCTCCTCCTGCTCTGCAAGCAATACAGAAGTATCCCTGCCCTTCTGCGCATGTAGTGTACCTGCTCCAGCTCGCCTGAGCAAGGTGAGTCTCACTTTGCTTCTTTTTCTTCAGCATGCAATCTAATTTGTCCCCCCCGGTTGTGCCTGACTCAGGTCTCTTCCATTTCAGAACAAGCGATTGATCTTGGCAGTCCGCCTTCTCGGTGGTGGGATTGGCCCTCTCAAGCTCCTGGGCAGGATTTCTGTCTAACCGCCCCTGGCCCAGGATGAAGTCCTCGAGCAACAGAGCTATGTAGCACAGCGTGGGTCTCCTGGCGCCTTCTGCAACCTAGAAGGGCTATCCCTGATGTCCCCTCAGTCTGACAGGAATCCAAATGCTCATCCCCTTCCCTGAGAGGGATGTTGATTTGTTATCTTGGAATAGTCTCTCAGATGCGTTGGGATGCACTGAGATGTAGGTGTTAACCTTGGGTTCTCTATGATGTACCAACTCGCCTTTCTCCCACAGTTCCTTGCTCAGATGGAATAATGCTTTTCCTAGTTCCACAACGTGGCCTGCAATCTTCTGAGGCTGTGTTGGGGAGGGAAAGTGATCCTCTCAGCACGGACTGAGTTTTAGGCCTGGATTGTTGGAAAGGCAAGCATGTGCTTGAGCAACGTGTAGCCTGAAATCTGTGTCTTCCACTTGTGCTTGTCTCGCCATGCATTTGCTCAAGCAGTTCTTGGCAAGCAATGTTTGCATTGCAGCTGTCCCAGCTATTGTGGCTTTATGTAGCTGGGATCCCTCTTGTCAGGATGTCACCGCGGCCTGTGTTCCAGGCCGTTCCTGTTGTCGAGGCAAGTGTGTGTTGTTCACCATGGAGTATGGCCCATAGCGTGCTCCTAGAGCTGGAGTAGGCCAACTGCAGCTCTGCTGGGCTTGTATGTTGTGGAGCTGCTCCGGGAAAGTACAGAGTGGGTGTTTTAAACTGTGTAGTGAGGGTCTTCCCCTCCCGAGATGTATGTTACACCTCCTTCACTAACAATACAATGTATGTCCCTGTGTTCAGTCAGTGAGCAAAGTGTATTTCTCAGCCTCAGGAAGCATGTAATGCACCTGGTGCAGTCCACTGGAGAAGATGGAGTTAAGGATGTGAGGCCCCCAGTGTTTCCTGCCTCTAATGGCAGCTTCTCAGGAAGGTAGGGCCCGCTGATCTAGGTTTTGACAGCTGGTGCCAGAATGCTGAGGGAGTTTCATCTGCAGTTTCCCATGTAGGAGCTGGAATTGGAGCTGGCTCAAGGGGTAGAGTGCTAGCCTTGAGGGAAACACCTCAGGGACAGCGCCCATGCCCTGAGTTCAAGTGGCAGGACTGACACCGACAACCAATCCAAAGGCAAACCTGAAGCAAAGCACGGATGGAGTAAGAATCAAGCATATCTACAAGCTGTGCCTCTTAAATATTGGCGGCTCTCCTTTTAAGAGATGAGGCCTTCACTAGCTGGCTTCGCCAATCAATATGGCAAAACCTTCTGGTCGTTAGACAGACAGGAATAGGACTGTTGCATTTCCTTTTTGCATGAGATGCACAGGCTGCAAGTGTCGTGCATCTGTTTCAGCTGTCCAAAGAAGGTAGCTTTCGGGTGAAGGCTGGTACAGACACCCTGGAGGCAAGAGGATTCTTCCCTGGTCAGCACTGAAGGTCAACTCAGGTTTTCACGCCCACAGAGTGATGTCTCATGTTCTACGAAGCCAGGACTTCTCCAGTCCTCACCTCCCACTAACCCAACTCAGGAAGCCATTGATCGGGTGATGCCCCTGTAGGCATTAATCGTTTGTGATTGTCTTTTGTGACCCTGAGAAGATTGTACTAGGTGGGCGGGGATTGGGGACTAAATAGAGTGGCAAAGGGACGGAGGGGTGATGAGGGTGGCGAGGGGAGGCGGGGGGGCTTGGTCCCAGACTGTGTGTATCAGCCTCCCTACATTTGTACTGTGTTAGGGCCAGCATTTCTGCAGTAGCAAGATGTGCCGACCCGTTTTGGGAAAAGACGAAATATGCAAAGTGCAGGTATCCTCCGACTGGAGAGTGCTTCCTTCGTGCTCCTGAACATGGCAGGTGTGTGCTGCCAGGCACCTCAGCGTGGAACAGATCTCTGCCCTTATGCTCTAGTGCATGCTGCCCGTTCTCCTCGGTGGTCTGGAATGAAGTGTTTTCTTCCACTGTCCTCAGTGTAGAACGTGTTCCTACTACAGTTGACCTCAGCCTGAAACCCGTGTCTTCCAGTCATTCTAATTGTCAAGTCCTGGCTGGCACTGCCTGCAATCCCTGTCCTTCTGCTGACTTCAGCACAGAGTGCACCTCGTGTATCTCTCCTTAGTCCTGAACGCCTCTGGCCCTGGTCTCCAGGGAAGAGAGTTCATCTATTCGGAGTGTCGTGAGCGTTGAAGGCACCCGATGTACCTCTCGTCAGGAAGGTAAATGTCCGGCGGAGCCTCCTCTCTCAAGTATTCACCGTGTCTCCTCCTGCTCTGCAAGCAATACAGAAGTATCCCTGCCCTTCTGCGCATGTAGTGTACCTGCTCCAGCTCGCCTGAGCAAGGTGAGTCTCACTTTGCTTCTTTTTCTTCAGCATGCAATCTAATTTGTCCCCCCCGGTTGTGCCTGACTCAGGTCTCTTCCATTTCAGAACAAGCGATTGATCTTGGCAGTCCGCCTTCTCGGTGGTGGGATTGGCCCTCTCAAGCTCCTGGGCAGGATTTCTGTCTAACCGCCCCTGGCCCAGGATGAAGTCCTCGAGCAACAGAGCTATGTAGCACAGCGTGGGTCTCCTGGCGCCTTCTGCAACCTAGAAGGGCTATCCCTGATGTCCCCTCAGTCTGACAGGAATCCAAATGCTCATCCCCTTCCCTGAGGGATGTTGATTTGTTATCTTGGAATAGTCTCTCAGATGCGTTGGGATGCACTGAGATGTAGGTGTTAACCTTGGGTTCTCTATGATGTACCAACTCGCCTTTCTCCCACAGTTCCTTGCTCAGATGGAATAATGCTTTTCCTAGTTCCACAACGTGGCCTGCAATCTTCTGAGGCTGTGTTGGGGAGGGAAAGTGATCCTCTCAGCACGGACTGAGTTTTAGGCCTGGATTGTTGGAAAGGCAAGCATGTGCTTGAGCAACGTGTAGCCTGAAATCTGTGTCTTCCACTTGTGCTTGTCTCGCCATGCATTTGCTCAAGCAGTTCTTGGCAAGCAATGTTTGCATTGCAGCTGTCCCAGCTATTGTGGCTTTATGTAGCTGGGATCCCTCTTGTCAGGATGTCACCGCGGCCTGTGTTCCAGGCCGTTCCTGTTGTCGAGGCAAGTGTGTGTTGTTCACCATGGAGTATGGCCCATAGCGTGCTCCTAGAGCTGGAGTAGGCCAACTGCAGCTCTGCTGGGCTTGTATGTTGTGGAGCTGCTCCGGGAAAGTACAGAGTGGGTGTTTTAAACTGTGTAGTGAGGGTCTTCCCCTCCCGAGATGTATGTTACACCTCCTTCACTAACAATACAATGTATGTCCCTGTGTTCAGTCAGTGAGCAAAGTGTATTTCTCAGCCTCAGGAAGCATGTAATGCACCTGGTGCAGTCCACTGGAGAAGATGGAGTTAAGGATGTGAGGCCCCCAGTGTTTCCTGCCTCTAATGGCAGCTTCTCAGGAAGGTAGGGCCCGCTGATCTAGGTTTTGACAGCTGGTGCCAGAATGCTGAGGGAGTTTCATCTGCAGTTTCCCATGTAGGAGCTGGAATTGGAGCTGGCTCAAGGGGTAGAGTGCTAGCCTTGAGGGAAACACCTCAGGGACAGCGCCCATGCCCTGAGTTCAAGTGGCAGGACTGACACCGACAACCAATCCAAAGGCAAACCTGAAGCAAAGCACGGATGGAGTAAGAATCAAGCATATCTACAAGCTGTGCCTCTTAAATATTGGCGGCTCTCCTTTTAAGAGATGAGGCCTTCACTAGCTGGCTTCGCCAATCAATATGGCAAAACCTTCTGGTCGTTAGACAGACAGGAATAGGACTGTTGCATTTCCTTTTTGCATGAGATGCACAGGCTGCAAGTGTCGTGCATCTGTTTCAGCTGTCCAAAGAAGGTAGCTTTCGGGTGAAGGCTGGTACAGACACCCTGGAGGCAAGAGGATTCTTCCCTGGTCAGCACTGAAGGTCAACTCAGGTTTTCACGCCCACAGAGTGATGTCTCATGTTCTACGAAGCCAGGACTTCTCCAGTCCTCACCTCCCACTAACCCAACTCAGGAAGCCATTGATCGGGTGATGCCCCTGTAGGCATTAATCGTTTGTGATTGTCTTTTGTGACCCTGAGAAGATTGTACTAGGTGGGCGGGGATTGGGGGACTAAATAGAGTGGCAAAGGGACGGAGGGGTGATGAGGGTGGCGAGGGGAGGCGGGGGGGCTTGGTCCCAGACTGTGTGTATCAGCCTCCCTACATTTGTACTGTGTTAGGGCCAGCATTTCTGCAGTAGCAAGATGTGCCGACCCGTTTTGGGAAAAGACGAAATATGCAAAGTGCAGGTATCCTCCGACTGGAGAGTGCTTCTTCGTGCTCCTGAACATGGCAGGTGTGTGCTGCCAGGCACCTCAGCGTGGAACAGATCTCTGCCCTTATGCTCTAGTGGCATGCTGCCCGTTCTCCTCGGTGGTCTGGAATGAAGTGTTTCTTCCACTGTCCTCAGTGTAGAACGTGTTCCTACTACAGTTGACCTCAGCCTGAAACCCGTGTCTTCCAGTCATTCTAATTGTCAAGTCCTGGCTGGCACTGCCTGCAATCCCTGTCCTTCTGCTGACTTCAGCACAGAGTGCACCTCGTGTATCTCTCCTTAGTCCTGAACGCCTCTGGCCCTGGTCTCCAGGGAAGAGAGTTCATCTATTCGGAGTGTCGTGAGCGTTGAAGGCACCGCATGTACCTCTCGTCAGGAAGGTAAATGTCCGGCGGAGCCTCCTCTCTCAAGTATTCACCGTGTCTCCTCCTGCTCTGCAAGCAATACAGAAGTATCCCTGCCCTTCTGCGCATGTAGTGTACCTGCTCCAGCTCGCCTGAGCAAGGTGAGTCTCACTTTGCTTCTTTTTCTTCAGCATGCAATCTAATTTGTCCCCCCCGGTTGTGCCTGACTCAGGTCTCTTCCATTTCAGAACAAGCGATTGATCTTGGGCAGTCCGCCTTCTCGGTGGTGGGATTGGCCCTCTCAAGCTCCTGGGCAGGATTTCTGTCTAACCGCCCCTGGCCCCAGGATGAAGTCCTCGAGCAACAGAGCTATGTAGCACAGCGTGGGTCTCCTGGCGCCTTCTGCAACCTAGAAGGGCTATCCCTGATGTCCCCTCAGTCTGACAGGAATCAAATGCTCATCCTTCCCTGAGAGGGATGTTGATTTGTTATCTTGGAATAGTCTCTCAGATGCGTTGGGATGCACTGAGATGTAGGTGTTAACCTTGGGTTCTCTATGATGTACCAACTCGCCTTTCTCCCACAGTTCCTTGCTCAGATGGAATAATGCTTTTCCTAGTTCCACAACGTGGCCTGCAATCTTCTGAGGCTGTGTTGGGGAGGGAAAGTGATCCTCTCAGCACGGACTGAGTTTTAGGCCTGGATTGTTGGAAAGGCAAGCATGTGCTTGAGCAACGTGTAGCCTGAAATCTGTGTCTTCCACTTGTGCTTGTCTCGCCATGCATTTGCTCAAGCAGTTCTTGGCAAGCAATGTTTGCATTGCAGCTGTCCCAGCTATTGTGGCTTTATGTAGCTGGGATCCCTCTTGTCAGGATGTCACCAGCGGCCTGTGTTCCCAGGCCGTTCCTGTTGTCGAGGCAAGTGTGTGTTGTTCACCATGGAGTATGGCCCATAGCGTGCTCCTAGAGCTGGAGTAGGCCAACTGCAGCTCTGCTGGGCTTGTATGTTGTGGAGCTGCTCCGGGAAAGTACAGAGTGGGTGTTTTAAACTGTGTAGTGAGGGTCTTCTCCCCTCCCCGAGATGTATGTTACACCTCCTTCACTAACAATACAATGTATGTCCCTGTGTTCAGTCAGTGAGCAAAGTGTATTTCTCAGCCTCAGGAAGCATGTAATGCACCTGGTGCAGTCCACTGGAGAAGATGGAGTTAAGGATGTGAGGCCCCCAGTGTTTCCTGCCTCTAATGGCAGCTTCTCAGGAAGGTAGGGCCCGCTGATCTAGGTTTTGACAGCTGGTGCCAGAATGCTGAGGGAGTTTCATCTGCAGTTTCCCCATGTAGGAGCTGGAATTGGAGCTGGCTCAAGGGGTAGAGTGCTAGCCTTG